>NW_027039103.1:24462-30968 GCF_034236695.1 Oncorhynchus nerka
GGGGAATAGTGTGCTGTTTGCGATGCCTCCATTGTAGGGAATAGTGTGCTGTTTGCGATGCCTCCATTGTAGGGAATAGTGTGCTGTTTGCGATGCCTCCATTGTAGGGAATAGTGTGCTGTTTGTGATGCCTCCATTGTAGGGAATAGTGTGCTGTTTGTGATGCCTCCATTGTAGGGAATAGTGTGCTGTTTGCGATGCCTCCATTGTAGGGAATAGTGTGCTGTTTGTGATGCCTCCATTGTCTAACTCCATTGTATAATCAATTCATATGTTGTCAAATTCAAAACGAGGAATAAATCAATAAATATAAATATCTTGTTTTGTATTCCAGAATAATGAATACTTCAGATAATACTGATAATACTGATACGACAGATATTTCTGATACTACAGATATCACGGATACTAAAGATACTACATACACTACTGATACTACTGCTACTACAGATATCACGGATACTAAAGATACTACATACACTACTGATACTACTGCTACTACAGATATCACGGATACTAAAGATACTACATACACTACTGATACTACTGCTACTACAGATATCACGGATACTAAAGATACTAAAGATACTACATACACTACTGCTACTACAGATACTCCATATACTACAGATACTACATACACTACTGATACTACTGCTTCTACAGATACTCCATATACTACAGATACTACATACACTACTGATACTACTGCTTCTACAGATACTCCATATACTACAGATACTACATACACTACTAATACTACTGCTTCTACAGATACTCCATATACTACAGATACTACATACACTACTGATACTACTGCTTCTACAGATACTCCATATACTACAGATACTACATACACTACTGATACTACTGCTTCTACAGATACTCCATATACTACAGATACTACATACACTACTGATACTACTGCTTCTACAGACACTACAGATAATACTGATACGACAGATATTTCTGATACTACAGATACCACGGATACTAAAAACACTACAGACACGACTGATTCTACAGATACTGCAGATAATACTGATACTACAGATATTACTGATACTACTGATATTACTGATACTACTGAACCTACAGATAAGACTGATTCTGCAGATAATACTGATACTTAAGACCGTACAGATACTACAGAAACTACTGCTACTACAGATACTACATGCACTACTGATACTACAGATACTATACATACCACTGATAGTACAGATACTAAAGATACTATATACACTACTGATACTACTGCTACTACAGATACTACAGATACTACATACACTACTGCTTCTACAGATACTACAGATAATACTGATGCAACAGATATTTCTGATAGTACAGATACCACGGATACTAAAAACACTACACATACTACAGACACGACTGATTCTACAGATACTGCAGATAATACTGATACTACAGATATAACTGATACTACTGAACCTACAGATAAGACTGATTCTGCAGATAATACTGATACTTAAAATCGTACAGATACTACAGATACTATAGATACTACTGATACTACAGATACTAAAGATAATACATACACCACTGCTACTACATATACTACAGATACTACAGATACTACAGACACTACTGCTACTACAGATACTACATATACTACATATACTACATACACTACTGATACTACAGATACTACATATACTACATATACTACATACACTACTGATACTACTGCTACTACAGATACTCCATATACTACAGATACTACATACACTACTGCTACTACAGATACTACATATACTACATATACTACATACACTACTGATACTACTGCTACTACAGATACTACAGATACTACATACACTACTGCTACTACAGATACTGTATATACTACATACACTACTGATACTACTGCTTCTACAGATACTACATATACTACTGATACTACAGATACTACATATACTACAGATACTACAGATACTACATACGCTACTGATACTACTGCTACTACAGATACTCCATATACTACATATACTACAGATACTACAGATACTACAGACACTACTGCTACTACAGATACTACATATACTACATACACTACTGATACTACTGCTACTACAGATACTACATATACTACATACACTACTGATACTACTGCTACTACAGATACTGCATATACTACATATACTACATATACTACATACACTACTGATACTACTGCTTCTACAGATACTCCATATACTACATATACTACATACACTACTGATACTACAGATACTACAGATACTACATACACTACTACATACACTACTGATACTACTGCTACTGCAGATACTACATATACTACAGATACTACATACACTACTGATACTACTGCTACTACAGATACTACATATATTACAGATACTACATATACTACAGATACTACAGATACTACTGATACTACTGCTACTACAGATACTCCATATACTACATATACTACTGATACTACTGCTACTACAGATACTCCATATACTACATATACTACAGATACTACATACACTACTGCTACTACAGATACTACATAAACTACAGATACTACATACACTACTGATACTACTGCTACTACAGATACTACATATATTACAGATACTACATATACTACTGATACTACTGCTACTACAGATACTCCATATACTACAGATACTCCATATACTACAGATACTCCATATACTACCGATACTACAGATATTACAGATACTCCATATACTACAGATACTCCAGATACTACATATACTACATATACTAGAGATACTCCATATACTACTGATACTACATACACTACTGCTACTACATATACTACTGATACTATGCACACTACAGAGTAGTCTGATGGAACAGCAGTATTTATGAGAATTTTATGTATTCTGCACCAGGGCCCAGAGTCTCTCTGTTCAAACTGTAGGTTACTATGTAAGGAACAGGGAGACATTTTGGACAGAGCTAGTATGCTGGTCTCTCTCTACATACACTACCATCTCTCTACATACACTACCATCTCTCTACATACACTACCATCTCTCTACATACACTACCATCTCTCTACATACACTACCATCTCTCTACATACACTACCATCTCTCTACATACACTACCATCTCTCTACATACACTACCATCTCTCTACATACACTACCATCTCTCTACATCCACACACACACACACACACACACACACACACACACACACACACACACACACACACACACACACACACACACACACACACACACACATACACACACACACACTCTAATATATTGATTTATATATCCTCTGAAAGCTGCTATCGCCGTAACACTTCAGTGAATCCTGTCATCCCCTCTCTCTCTGGGTATTTGATCCTCTCTTCATCCCCCTCTTCTTCCCTCTATCTCCATCCTCTACCTCTCCACTTTTGCCTCTCCATCATCTATACTACTGGTTTATCTCCATCTATAATACTGGTTTTATCTCTTCATCATCTATACTACTGGTTTATCTCTCCATCATCTATAATGCTTGTTTAAATCTCTCCATCATCTATACTACTGGTAAATCTCACCCATCATCTATACTACTGGTTTATCTCCATCTATACTTTACTGGTTTATCTCCATCTATAATACTGGTTTATCTCTACATCATATATAATACTGGTTTATCTCTCCATCATCTATAATACTGGTTTATCTCTCCATCATCTATACTACTGGTTTATCTCTCCATCTATAATACTGGTTTATCTCTCATCATCTATAATACTGGTTTTATCTCTCCATCTATAATACGGTTTATCTCTCCATCATCATAATACTGGTTTTATCTCTCCATGTATAATACTGGTTTATCTCTCCATCTATACTACTGGTTTATCTCTCCATCTATAATACTGGTTTATCTCTCCATCATATAATACTGGTTTTCTCTCATCATCTATAATACTGGTTTATCTCTCCATCTATAATACTGGTTTATTTATCATCTACTGGTTTATCTCTCCATCATCTATAATACTGGTTTATCTCCATCTATAATACTGGTTTTATCTCTCCATCTATAATACTGGTTCATCTCTCCATCATCTATAATACTGGTTTTTTATCTCTCTATCATCTATAATACTGGTTTATCTCTCCATCTATAATACTTTGGTTTATCTCTACATCATCTATAATACTGGTTTATCTCTCCATCTATAATACTGGTTTTATCTCTCCATCATCTATAATACTGGTTTTATCTCTCTATCATCTATAATACTGGTTTATCTCTCCATCTATAATACTGGTTTATCTCTCCATCATCTCTCTCCATCTATACTACTGGTTTATCTCTCCATCTATAATACTGGTTTATCTCTCCATCATCTATAATACTGGTTTATCTCTCCATCATCTATAATACTGGTTTATCTCTCCATCATCTATAATACTGGTTTATCTCTCCATATATAATACTGGTTTATCTCTCCATCATCTATAATACTGGTTTATCTCTCCATCTATAATACTGGGTTATCTCTCCATCTATACTACTGGTTTATCTCTCCATCATCTATAATACTGGTTTATCTCTCCATCTATACTACTGGTTTATCTCTCCATCATCTATACTACTGGTTTATCTCTCCATCTATAATACTGGTTTATCTCTCCATCATCTATAATACTGCTTCATCTCTCCATCTATAATACTGGTTTATCTCTCCATCTATACTACTGGTTTATCTCTCCATATATACTACTGGTTTATCTCTCCATCATCTATAATACTGGTTTATCTCTCCATCATCTATAATACTGCTTCATCTCTCCATCTATAATACTGGTTTATCTCTCCATCTATAATACTGGTTTATCTCTCCATCATCTATAATACTGGTTTATCTCTCCATATATACTACTGGTTTATCTCTCCATCTATAATACTGGTTTATCTCTCCATCTATAATACTGGTTTATCTCTCCATCTATAATACTGGTTCATCTCTCCATCATATATAATACTGGTTTATCTCTCTATCATCTATAATACTGGTTTATCTCTCCATCTATAATACTGGTTTATCTCTCCATCTATAATACTGGTTTATCTCTCCATCTATAATACTGGTTTATCTCTCCATCTTATAATACTGGTTTATCTCTCTCATCTATAATACTGGTTTATCTCTCCATCTATAATACTGGTTTATCTCTCCATCTATAATACTGGTTTATCTCTCCATCTATAATACTGGTTTATCTCTCCATCATCTATAATACTGGTTTATCTCTCCATCTATAATACTGGTTTATCTCTCCATCTATAATACTGGTTTATCTCTCCATCTATAATACTGGTTTATCTCTCCATCTATAATACTGGTTTATCTCTCCATCTATAATACTGGTTTATCTCTCCATCTATAATACTGGTTTATCTCTCCATCTATACTACTGGTTTATCTCTCCATCATCTATACTACTGGTTTATCTCTCCATCTATAATACTGGTTTATCTCTCCATCTATACTACTGGTTTATCTCTCCATCTATAATACTGGTTTATCTCTCCATCTATAATACTGGTTTATCTCTCCATCATCTATAATACTGGTTTATCTCTCCATCTATAATACTGGTTTATCTCTCCATCTATAATACTGGTTTATCTCTCCATCATATATAATACTGGTTTATCTCTCTATCATCTATAATACTGGTTTATCTCTCCATCTATAATACTGGTTTATCTCTCCATCTATAATACTGGTTTATCTCTCCATCTATAATACTGGTTTATCTCTCCATCTATAATACTGGTTTATCTCTCCATCTATAATACTGGTTTATCTCTCCATCTATAATACTGGTTTATCTCTCCATCTCTATAATACTGGTTTATCTCTCCATCTATAATACTGGTTTATCTCTCCATCTATAATACTGGTTTATCTCTCCATCATCTATAATACTGGTTTATCTCTCCATCTATAATACTGGTTTATCTCTCCATCATCTATAATACTGGTTTATCTCTCCATCTATAATACTGGTTTATCTCTCCATCTATAATACTGGTTTATCTCTCCATCATATATAATACTGGTTTATCTCTCCATCTATCTACTGGTTTATCTCTCCATCTATAATACTGGTTTATCTCTCCATCTATAATACTGGTTTATCTCTCCATCATCTATAATACTGGTTTATCTCTCCATCTATAATACTGGTTTATCTCTCCATCTATAATACTGGTTTATCTCTCCATCATCTATACTACTGGTTTATCTCTCCATCTATACTACTGGTTTATCTCTCACATCTATAATACTGGTTTATCTCTCCATCTATAATACTGGTTTATCTCTCCATCTATAATACTGGTTCATCTCTCCATCATATATAATACTGGTTTATCTCTCTATCATCTATAATACTGGTTTATCTCTCCATCTATAATACTGGTTTATCTCTCCATCTATAATACTGGTTTATCTCTCCATCTATAATACTGGTTTATCTC
>NW_027039103.1:31468-47524 GCF_034236695.1 Oncorhynchus nerka
TGGTCTCTGGAGCAGTGACTCTCCCTTTTCTGGAGCTCTGGGCCCTGGAGCATTGACCTCCATATTCCCTCTGGGCCCTGGAGCAGTGACTTCCATATTCCCTATGGTCTCTGGTTAAAAGCAGTGACCTCCATATTCCCTCTGGTCCCTGGTTAGCAGTGACCTCCATATTCCTATGGTCTCTGGTTAAAGCAGTGACCTCCATATTCCCTCTGGTCTCTGGAGCAGTGACCTCCATATTCCCTCTGGTCTCTGGAGCAGTGACCTCCATATTCCCTCTGGTCCCTGGAGCAGTGATCTCCATATTCCTCTGGTCTCTGGAGCAGTGACCTCCATATTCCCTCTGGGCCCTGGAGCATTGACCTCCATATTCCCTCTGGGCCCTGGGCATTGACCTCCATATTCCCTCTGGGCCCTGGAGCATTGACCTCCATATTCCTCTGGTCCCTGGGCATTGACCTCCATATTCCCTCTGGTCTCTGGAGCAGTGACCTCCATATTCCCTCTGGGCCCTGGAGCATTGACCTCCATATTCCCTATGGGCCCTGGAGCAGTGACCTCCATATTCCTCTGGGCCCTGGAGCAGTGACCTCCATATTCCCTCTGGTCCCTGGAGCAGTGACCTCCATATTCCCTCTGGTCCCTGGAGCAGTGACCTCCATATTCCCTCTGGTCCCTGGAGCAGTGACCTCCATATTCCCTCTGGTCTCTGGAGCAGTGACCTCCATATTCCCTCTGGTCTCTGGAGCAGTGACCTCCATATTCCCTCTGGTCTCTGGAGCAGTGACCTCCATATTCCCTCTGGTCTCTGGAGCAGTGACCTCCATATTCCCTCTGGTCCCTGGAGCAGTGACCTCCATATTCCCTCTGGTCTCTGGAGCAGTGACCTCCATATTCCCTCTGGTCTCTGGAGCAGTGATCTCCATATTCCCTCTGGTCTCTGGTTCAGTGACCTCCATATTGAAATGGGGGTCATTTGCAACCAGGTCTCACAGTCTCACTTCGGAATTAGACGTTCATCCCTGTTTCCCAAACGTCACATTTTGAAGTGTTTGGTTACTTCGTACTTTATCGTTCGAAGGTTAAGGTTGACTTGCCAAGTTAAATAAAGGTTCAATTACAAATAAATACAAATAAAATGTTAGTCATTGACTCCTAATTCTTAAGGTTTTAGTCATTATCTCCTAATTCTTCAGGTTAGTCATTGACTCCTAATTCTTAAGGTTAGTCATTATCTCCTAATTCTTAAGGTTTGTCATTATCTCCTAATTCTTAATGTTTGAGTCATTATCTCCTAATTCTTCAGGTTAGGCACTATCTCCCAAATCTTCAGTTTATGTATTATCTCCTAATTCTTAAGGTTTGTCATTATCTCCTAATTCTTAAGGTTTGAGTCATTATCTCCTAATTCTTCAGGTTAGGCACTATCTCCCAAATCTTCAGTTTAGGTATTATCTCCTAATTCTTAAGGTTTAGTCATTATCTCCTAATTCTTCAGTTTAGTCATGATCTCCTAAGCCTAGTGACCAGTTTCCACATCTTCTCCTCAGACATGGGTGACTCCTAATTCTTAAGGTTTAGTCATTATCTCCTAATTCTTAAGGTTTAGGCATTATCTCCTAAGCCTAGTGACCAGTTTCCACATCTTCTCCTCAGACATGGGTGAACGTCGAATACCATTTAGTATCACCCGAATGTTAATGGTTCTGCTCTCCTCTGTTAAAACCAAATGGAATAAGCTACTGTGCACTGTGTGTGTGTGTGTGTGTGTGTGTGTGTGTGTGTGTGTGTGTGTTTGTGCGTATGTGAAAGAGAAAGGGGAGAGAGAGAGAGAGAGGTTGAGAGATTGAGCGTGAGAGAGGAGAGAGAGAGAGAGAGGTTGAGAGATTGAGCGTGAGAGGGAGAGAGAGAGAGAGAGAGAGGTTGAGAGATTGAGCGTGAGAGAGGGAGAGAGAGAGAGAGGTTGAGAGATTGGGCGTGAGAGAGGGAGAGAGAGAGAGGAGGTTGAGAGATTGAGCGTGAGAGATTGAGGGTGAGAGAGGGAGAGAGGATAGAGAGAGAGGTTGAGAGATTGAGGGTGAGAGAGGGAGAGAGAGAGAGGGAGAGAGGGGTGAGTAAGTGTTTTCAGAATGTGAGTTTCGCCTTCTCCCAGCTGCTAGATGAAATGTGTGTGTGTGTGTGTGTGTGTGTGTGTGTGTGTGTGTGTGTGTGTGTGTGTGTGTGTGTGTGCGTCATGCGTTCATGCGACTCCAGTGTGTGTGTATGTGAGTGTCCGTGCGACTGCAGTGTGTGTATGTGTGAGCATGCGACTGCAGTGTGTGTATGTGAGTGTCCGTGCGACTGCAATGTGTGAGGCTGAGAACACCCTACAACTCTCTGGGGAGGGTCTGTATCAGTGTGTGTGGAACTTCAGTGTGTGTGTGTGTTAGTGTGTGTGAATGTGTGTATGTCTGTTAGTGTGTGTGTGCCTGTTAGTGTGTGTGTGTGCCTGTTAGTGTGTGTCTCTCTCTCTCTCTCTGGAGAGTGAATGCATCAGTGGAGGAGTCTAAACTACTCATATTCTGTGACTCAATTTATCATCCTATTGTCATCAAAGATATCTCTCTCTCTCTCTCTCTCTCTCTCTAAATGCCATGAAACAGTGATATGTCTTTAAATACTTCTATCGATAGCTATATTTAATTTATTTATTTATTGTGTCAAGATCTAGACACTGTTGTTATGTTTCCCCTTGTATATATTTTGAACAGTGCCATTACCTTATAGGTTGTGTTAAAAAGTTGCACCCTGTTCCTTACATAGTTTTCACTTTACAAAACATAAGGGGAATAGTGTGCTGTTTACTATTATAGGGAATAGTGTGCTGTTTGCGATGCCTCCATTGTAGGGAATAGTGCTGTTTGTGATGCCTCCATTATAGGGAATAGTGTGCTGTTTGTGATGCCTCCATTGTAGGGAATAGTGTGCTGTTTGCGATGCCTCCATTGTAGGGAATGCCTCCAGTGTGTGTGCTGTTTGCTGCCTCCATTGTAGGGAATAGTGTGCTGTTTGCGATGCCTCCATTGTAGGGAATAGTGTGCTGTTTGCGATGCCTCCATTGTAGGGAATAGTGTGCTGTTTGTGATGCCTCCATTGTAGGGAATAGTGTGCTGTTTGTGATGCCTCCATTGTAGGGAATAGTGTGCTGTTTGCGATGCCTCCATTGTAGGGAATAGTGTGCTGTTTGTGATGCCTCCATTGTCTAACTCCATTGTATAATCAATTCATATGTTGTCAAATTCAAAACGAGGAATAAATCAATAAATATAAATATCTTGTTTTGTATTCCAGAATAATGAATACTTCAGATAATACTGATACGACAGATATTTCTGATACTACAGATATCACGGATACTAAAGATACTAAAGATACTACATATACTACTGCTACTACAGATATCACGGATACTAAATATACTACAGATACTACATATACTACTGCTACTACAGATACTCCATATACTACAGATACTACATACACTACTGATACTACTACTTCTACAGATACTCCATATACTACTACACACTACTGATACTGCTTCTACAGATACTGATACTACTGATACTTCTACAGATACTCCATATACTAAAGATACTACATACACTACTGATACTACTGCTACTACAGATACTACATATACTACAGATACTACATACACTACTGATACTAACAGATAGATACTACTGATACTACTGCTTCTAAGATACTATATACTACAGATACACATACATTACTGATACTACTACAGATACTCCATATACTACAGATACTACATACACTACTGATACTACTGCTTCTACAGATACTCCATATACTACAGATACTACATACACTACTGATACTACTGCTTCTACAGATACTCCATATACTACAGATACTACATACACTACTGATACTACTGCTTCTACAGATACTCCATATACTACAGATACTACATACACTACTGATACTACTGCTACTACAGATACTCCATATACTACAGATACTACATACACTACTGATACTACTGCTTCTACAGATACGACAGATATTTCTGATACTACAGATATCACGGATACTAAAGATACTACATACACTACTGATACTACTGCTTCTACAGATACTCCATATACTACAGATACTACATACACTACTGATACTACTACAGATACTACAGATACGACAGATATTTCTGATAGTACAGATACCACGGATACTAAAAACACTACAGACACGACTGATTCTACAGATACTGCAGATAATACTGATACTACAGATATTACTGATACTACTGATATTACTGATACTACTGAACCTACAGATAAGACTGATTCTGCAGATAATACTGATACTTAAGACCGTACAGATACTACAGAAACTACTGCTACTACAGATACTACATGCACTACTGATACTACAGATACTATACATACCACTGATAGTACAGATACTAAAGATACTATATACACTACTGATACTACTGCTACTACAGATACTACAGATACTACATACACTACTGCTTCTACAGATACTACAGATAATACTGATGCAACAGATATTTCTGATAGTACAGATACCACGGATACTAAAAACACTACACATACTACAGACACGACTGATTCTACAGATTCTGCAGATAATACTGATACTTAAAATCGTACAGATACTACAGATACTATAGATACTACTGATACTACAGATACTAAAGATAATACATACACCACTGACTGATACTACAGATGCAGATACTATACTGATACTCCATAAAATACGCTACTAGATACTATACAGATACTACAGATAATACATACACTACTGATACTACTGGATACTACAGATACTACAACTGCTACTACATACTGGATACACTACTGCTACTACAGATACTACATATACTACATATACTACAGATACTACAGATACTACATATACTACAGATACTACATACTACTGCTACTACAGATACTACATATACTACATATACTACAGATACTACAGATACTGATACTGTTACAGATACTACATATACTACATACACTACTGATATACTGCTACTACAGATACTGCATATACACTACTGATACTACTACACTAATACTGCTACTACAGATACTCCATATACTACAGATACTACATACACTACTGCTACTACAGATAATACATATACTACATATACTACATATACTACAGATACTACAGATAATACATACACTACTGATACTACTGCTACTACAGATACTACAGATACTACATACACTACTGCTACTACAGATACTGTATATACTACATACACTACTGATACTACTGCTACTGTAGATACTACATATACACTACCAGATACACTACTGATACTACTGCTTCTACAGATACTACATATACTACTGATACTACAGATACTACATATACTACAGATACTACTACAGATACTACATATACTACTACTGATACTACTGCTACTACAGATACTCCATATACTACATACTACTACAGATACTACAGATACTACAGACACTACTGCTACTACAGATACTACATATACTACATACATACTACTGATACTACTGCTACTACAGATACTACATATACTACATACACTACTACTGATACTACTGCTACTACAGATACTGCATATACTACATACTACTACTGCTACTACAGATATACTACATACACTACTGATACTACTGCTTACTACAGATACTCCATATACTACATATACTACATACACTACTGATACATATACTAGATACTACAGATACTACTGCTAGTACAGATACTACAGATACACTACTGATACTACTGCTACTGCAGATACTACATATACTACAGATACTACATACACTACTGACTACTATACTACAGATACTACAGATACTACATACACTATGATACAGATACTACATATACTACAGATACTACAGATACTACTGATACTACTGCTACTACAGATACTCCATATACTACAGATACTACTACTGATACTACTGCTACTACAGATACTCCATATACTACACTGCAGATACTACATACTACAGATACTGCATACACTACTGCTACTGCTAATACAGACACTCCATAACTACTACTACAGATACTACATACACTACTGATACCGATACTACTGCTACTACAGATACTACATATACTTACAGATACTATATACTACATACTACTATACTACTGATACTACTGCTACTACAGATACTATACTACAGATACTACTATAATACAGATACTCCATATACTACAGATACTAAATACACATATACTACCGATACTACAGATACTTACTAGATACTACAGATACTACATACACTACTGATACTACCTAGATACTACATATACTACACTATGATACTAGAGATACTACCTACATATACTACATGATACTACTGATACACTACTGCTACTACATATACTACTGATACTATGCACTACTGCTACTACAGATACTACATATATGGAACAGCAGTATTTATGAGAATTTTATGTATTCTGCACCAGGGCCCAGAGTCTCTCTGTTCAAACTGATAGGTTACTATACTAAGGAACAGGTAGACATTTTTTGGACAGAGCTAGTATGCTGGATACTCTACTACTCTACATACACTACCATCTCTCTACAGATACACTACCATCTCTGCTACATATACTACAGATACTACATCACTACATACACTACTACAGATACTCATATACTACATACACACTACACTCTCTACACGGATACACTACCATACTACTACATACACTACCATACTACATATACTACATATACTACTACCATACTACTGATACTACATACACAGATACCCATATACTATACTACAGATACTACCATCTACTACTACTGCTACTTCAGATACACACACCCTCTGTTTGCAGATACTACATATACTACATATACTGCAGATACTACATACACTACTGACTCTCTACAGATACTTCCATATACTACACAGATACTACACACTACACACAGATACTACATATACTACAGATACTACACACACATACACATATACTGCAGATACTACATTCACTAATGATACTACTGATTTATATATCTACTATACTACAGATAAGATACTACTGATACTATAATGCTTATCTCTATACTACTGAACTACTGCTACTATACTCCATATACTCATATACTACTACTGGGTATTTACAGTCCTCTTCAGATACTACATCACTACTGATACTACTCTACTACAGATACTACATACTGGTTTACAGATACTCTATACTCCATCATCTATACTACTGCTTCAGATACTCCATATACTACAGATACTCCATCATACTTCCCTACAGATATTATCTCTCCATCATCTATAATACTGATACTACTCTCCATCTATACTCTATATACTACTGGTTTATCTCTCATCTATAATACTGGGAACAGCAGTATTTATCTCTTCATCTAAACTACTTACTGGTTTATCTCTCTCTCTCATCATCTATAATACTTGATTTATCTCTCCATCTATAAATACTGGGTTTATCTCTCCATCTATAATACTGGTTTATCTCTCCATCTATACTACTGGTTCATCTCTCCATCTATACTACTGGTTTATCTCTCCATCTATAATACTGGTTTATCTCTCCATCATCTATAATACTGGTTTATCTCTCCATCATCTATAATACTGGTTTATCTCTCCATCATCTATAATACTGGTTTATCTCTCCATCATCTATAATACTGGTTTATCTCTCCATCATCTATAATACTGGTTTATCTCTCCATCATCTATAATACTGGTTTATCTCTCCATCATCTATAATACTGGTTTATCTCTCCATCTATAATACTGGGTTATCTCTCCATCTATACTACTGGTTTATCTCTCCATCATCTATAATACTGGTTTATCTCTCCATCTATACTACTGGTTTATCTCTCCATCATCTATACTACTGGTTTATCTCTCCATCTATAATACTGGTTTATCTCTCCATCATCTATAATACTGGTTTATCTCTCCATCTATAATACTGGTTTATCTCTCCATCTATAATACTGGTTCATCTCTCCATCATATATAATACTGGTTTATCTCTCCATCATCTATAATACTGGTTTATCTCTCCATCTATAATACTGGTTTATCTCTCCATCTATAATACTGGTTTATCTCTCCATCTATAATACTGGTTTATCTCTCCATCATCTATAATACTGGTTTATCTCTCCATCTATAATACTGGTTTATCTCTCCATCTATAATACTGGTTTATCTCTCCATCTATAATACTGGTTTATCTCTCCATCTATAATACTGGTTCATCTCTCCATCATATATAATACTGGTTTATCTCTCTATCATCTATAATACTTGTTTATCTCTCCATCTATAATACTGGTTTATCTCTCCATCTATAATACTGGTTTATCTCTCCATCATCTATACTACTGGTTTATCTCTCCATCTATAATACTGGTTTATCTCTCCATCTATAATACTGGTTTATCTCTCCATCTATAATACTGGTTTATCTCTCCATCATCTATAATACTGGTTTATCTCTCCATCTATAATACTGGTTTATCTCTCCATCTATAATACTGGTTTATCTCTCCATCATCTATAATAATACTGGTTTATCTCTCCATCTATAATACTGGTTTATCTCTCCATCTATAATACTGGTTTATCTCTCCATCTATAATACTATATCTATACTGGTTTATCTCTCCATCTATACTACTGGTTTATCTCTCCATCATCTATACTACTGGTTTATCTCTCCATCTATAATACTGGTTTATCTCTCCATCATCTATAATACTGCTTCATCTCTCCATCTATAATACTGGTTTATCTCTCCATCTATACTACTGGTTTATCTCTCCATAATACTATCTATAATACTGGTTTATCTCTCCATCATCTATAATACTGGTTTATCTCTCCATCTATAATACTGGTTTATCTCTCCATCTATAATACTGGTTTATCTCTCCATCTATAATACTGGTTTATCTCTCCATCTATAATACTGGTTTATCTCTCCATCTATACTACTGGTTTATCTCTCCATCATCTATAATACTGGTTTATCTCTCCATCTATAATACTGGTTTATCTCTCCATCTATAATACTGGTTTATCTCTCCATCATAATAATACTGGTTTATCTCTCTATCATCTATAATACTGGTTTATCTCTCCATCTATAATACTGGTTTATCTCTCCATCTATAATACTGGTTTATCTCTCCATCTATAATACTGGTTTATCTCTCCATCTATAATACTGGTTTATCTCCATCTATAATACATCTATAATACTGGCTTATCTCTCCATCTATACTACTGGTTTATCTCTCCATCTATAATACTGGTTTATCTCTCCATCTATAATACTGGTTTATCTCTCCATCATCTATAATACTGGTTTATCTCTCCATCTATAATACTGGTTTATCTCTCCATCTATAATACTGGTTTATCTCTCCATCTATAATACTGGTTTATCTTTCCATCTATAATACTGGTTTATCTCTCCATCTATAATACTGGTTTATCTCTCCACATCTATAATACTGGTTTATCTCTCCATCTATACTCTACTGGTTTTATCTCCATCATCTATACTACTGGTTTATCTCTCCATCTATAATACTGGTTTATCTCTCCATCTATACTACTGGTTTATCTCTCCATCATCTATAATACTGCTTCATCTCTCCATCTATAATACTGGTTTATCTCTCCATCATCTATAATACTGGTTTATCTCTCCATCTATAATACTGGTTTATCTCTCCATCTATAATACTGGTTCATCTCTCCATCATATATAATACTGGTTTATCTCTCTATCATCTATAATACCTTGCTTATCTCCATCTATAATACTGGTTTATCTTCCATCTATAATACTGGTTTATCTCTCCATCTATAATACTGGTTTATCTCTCCGTCTATAATACTGGTTTATATCTCCATCTATAATACTGGTTTATCTCTCCATCTATAATACTGGTTTATCTTTCCATCTATAATACTGGTTTATCTCTCCATCTATAATACTGGTTTATCTCTCCATCATCTATACTACTGGTTTATCTCTCCATCTATAATAATTGACGACCTCTCTCCATCTATAATACTGGTTTATCTCTCCATCTATAATACTGGGTTATCTCTCCATCTATACTACTGGTTTATCTCTCCATCATCTATAATACTGGTTTATCTCTCCATCTATACTACTGGTTTATCTCTCCATCATCTATACTACTGGTTTATCTCTCCATCTATAATACTGGTTTATCTCTCCATCATCTATAATACTGCTTCATCTCTCCATCTATAATACTGGTTTATCTCTCCATCTATACTACTGGTTTATCTCTCCATATATACTACTGGTTTATCTCTCCATCATCTATAATACTGGTTTATCTCTCCATCATCTATAATACTGCTTCATCTCTCCATCTATAATACTGGTTTATCTCTCCATCTATAATACTGGTTTATCTCTCCATCATCTATAATACTGGTTTATCTCTCCATATATACTACTGGTTTATCTCTCCATCTATAATACTGGTTTATCTCTCCATCTATAATACTGGTTTATCTCTCCATCTATAATACTGGTTCATCTCTCCATCATATATAATACTGGTTTATCTCTCTATCATCTATAATACTGGTTTATCTCTCCATCTATAATACTGGTTTATCTCTCCATCTATAATACTGGTTTATCTCTCCATCTATAATACTGGTTTATCTCTCCATCTATAATACTGGTTTATCTCTCCATCTATAATACTGGTTTATCTCTCCATCATCTATAATACTGGTTTATCTCTCTATCATCTATAATACTGGTTTATCTCTCCATCTATAATACTGGTTTATCTCTCCATCATCTATAATACTGGTTTATCTCTCCATCTATAATACTGGTTCATCTCTCCATCATATATAATACTGGTTTATCTCTCTATCATCTATAATACTGGTTTATCTCTCCATCTATAATACTGGTTTATCTCTCCATCTATAATACTGGTTCATCTCTCCATCATATATAATACTGGTTTATCTCTCTATCATCTATAATACTGGTTTATCTCTCCATCTATAATACTGGTTTATCTCTCTATCATCTATAATACTGGTTTATCTCTCTATCATCTATAATACTGGTTTATCTCTCCATCTATAATACTGGTTTATCTCTCCATCTATAATACTGGTTTATCTCTCCATCTATAATACTGGTTTATCTCTCCATCTATAATACTGGTTTATCTCTCCATCTATAATACTGGTTTATCTCTCCATCTATAATACTGGTTTATCTCTCCATCTATAATACTGGTTTATCTCTCCATCTATAATACTGGTTTATCTCTCCATCTATAATACTGGTTTATCTCTCCATCATCTATACTACTGGTTTATCTCTCCATCTATAATACTGGTTTATCTCTCCATCTATACTACTGGTTTATCTCTCCATCATCTATAATACTGGTTTATCTCTCCATCTATAATACTGGTTTATCTCTCCATCTATAATACTGGTTTATCTCTCCATCTATAATACTGGTTTATCTCTCCATCTATAATACTGGTTTATCTCTCCATATATCTATACAGTTTTATCTCTAATATTATAAAAATATACATTTATCTCATCTATAATACTGGTTATCTCTCCATCATCTCTGCTTTAGTTTATCTCATCTATAATACTGGTTTATCTCTCATCTATAACCACTGGTTTATCTCCATCTATAATACTGGTTTATCTCTCCATCTATAATACTGGTTTATCTCTCCATCTATAATACTGGTTTATCTCTTCATCTATAATACTGGTTTATCTCTCCATCTATAATACTGGTTTATCTCTCCATCTATAATACTTGTTCATCTCTCCATCTATAATACTGGTTTATCTCTCCATCTATAATACTGGTTTATCTCTCCGTCTATAATACTGGTTTATCTCTCCATCTATAATACTGGTTTATCTCTCCATCTATAATACTGGTTTATCTCTCCATCTAATATGGTTTATCTCTCCATCTACCATAATACTGGTTTATCTTTCCATCTATAATACTGGTTTATCTCTCCATCTATAATACTGGTTTATCTCTCCATCATCTATAATACTGGTTTATCTCTCCATCTATAATACTGGTTTATCTCTCCATCTATAATACTGGTTTATCTCTCCATCTATAATACTGGTTTATCTCTCCATCTATAATACTGGTTTATCTCTCCATCTATACTACTGGTTTATCTCTCCATCATCTATACTACTGGTTTATCTCTCCATCTATAATACTGGTTTATCTCTCCATCATCTATACTACTGGTTTACCTCGCCATCTACAATACTGGTTTGTCTCTACATCTATAATACTGGTTTGTCTCTCTCAAAGAGAGAAGAGAGGTAGGAGAGGAGAGAAGAGGAGAGGAGGAGGAGGAGAGGAGGACGGAGAGGAGAGGACGGGACACGACAGGGCTGCTTGAAAAGGAGAGTAGAGGACAGGAGAGGACACGACAGGGCTGCTTGAAAAGGAGAGATGAAGACAGGGGAGGACACAACAGGGGTGCTTGAAAAGGAGAGATGAAGACAGGAGAGGACACGACAGGGGTGCTTGAAAAGGAGAATAGAGGACAGGAGAGGACACGACAGGGGTGCTTGAAAAGGAGAATAGAGGACAGGAGAGGACACGACAGGGGTGCTTGAAAAGGAGAGATGAAGACAGGAGAAGGGGGTAGAGGAGAGGAGAGGAGAGGAGAGGAGAGGTGCGAAAGGAGAGGAGAGGAGAGGACATGACAGGGGTGCTTGAAAAGGAGAGATGAAGAGAGGAGAAGGGGGTAGAGGAGAGGAGAGGAGACGAGACGAGACGAGAGGAGAGGAGAGGAGAGGAGAGGAGAGGAGAGGAGAGGAGAGAGGAGAGGAGAGGAGAGGAGAGGTGCGAAAGGAGAGGAGAGGAGAGGTACGAAAGGAGTAGGATCGTGAAGGTCAGTGATGGACAATGCTTGTATGAGTAAATTGCCTGAAGAGATGTGATGCTTTTCTCTGAAGTCCTTGAGGCGTCAAAGTTTCCCCTAAGCCTGCGTCCCAAACAGAGCTCTATTCCCTATATAATGAGCTACTTTTAACCAGAGCCCTCTGGTCCCTGTGATCCCTATGGTCTGTTATCCCTATGGTCTGTTATCCCTATGGTCTGTTATCCCCATGGCCCCTGTTATCCCTATGGTCTGTTATCTCTATGGTCTGTGATCCCTATGGTCTGTTATCCCTATGGTCTGTTATCCCCATGGTCTGTTATCCCTATGGTCTGTGATCCCTATGGTCTGTTATCCCTATGGTCTGTGGTCCCTATGGTCTGTTATCCCTATGGTCTGTTATCCCTATGGTCTGTTATCCCTATGGTCCCTGTTATCCCTATGGTCTGTTATCCCTATGGTCTGTTATCCCTATGGTCTGTTATCCCTATGGTCCCTGTTATCCCTATGGTCTGTTATCCCTATGGTCTGTTATACCTATGGTCCGTTATCTCTATGGTCTGTTATCCCTATGGTCTGTTATCCCCATGGTCTGTTATCCCTATGGTCCGTTATCTCTATGGTCCGTTATCTCTATGGTCTGTTATCCCTATGGTCTGTGGTCCCTATGGTCTGTTATCTCTATGGTCTGTTATCCCTATGGTCTGTTATCCCTATGGTCTGTTATCTCTATGGTCTGTTATCTCTATGGTCCCTGTTATCCCTATGGTCTGTTATCCCTATGGTCCGTTATCCCTATGGTCTGTTATCCCTATGGTCTGTGGTCCCTATGGTCTGTTATCTCTATGGTCTGTTATCCCTATGGTCTGTTATCCCTATGGTCTGTTATCTCTATGGTCTGTTATCTCTATGGTCCCTGTTATCCCTATGGTCTGTTATCCCTATGGTCCGTTATCTCTATGGTCCGTTATCTCTATGGTCTGTTATCCCTATGGTCTGTTATCCCTATGGTCTGTGATACCTATGGTCTGTTATCCCTATGGTCTGTTATCCCTATTGTCCCTGTGAGGCCTATGGTCCATGTGAGGCCTATGGTCTGTGATCCCTATGGTCTGTTATCCCTATGGTCCGTTATCCCTATGGTCCGTTATCCCTATGGTCCGTTATCTCTATGGTCCGTTATCCCTATGGTCTGTTATCCCTATGGTCTGTTATCCCTATGGTCCGTTATCCCTATGGTCCGTTATCCCTATGGTCCGTTATCCCTATGGTCTGTTATCCCTATGGTCTGTTATCCCTATGGTCTGTTATCCCTATGGTCTGTTATCCCTATGGTCCCTGTTATCCCTATGGTCCCTGTTATCTCTATGGTCTGTTATCCCCATGGTCCCTGTTATCCCTATGGTCCCTGTTATCTCTATGGTCTGTTATCCCTATGGTCCGTTATCTCTATGGTCTGTTATCCCTATGGTCTGTTATCCCTATGGTCTGTTATCCCCATGGTCCCTGTTATCCCCATGGTCTGTTATCCCTATGGTCCCTGTTATCTCTATGGTCTGTTATCCCTATGGTCTGTTATCCCTATGGTCTGTTATCCATATGGTCTGTTATCCCCATGGTCTGTTATCCCTATGGTCCCTGTTATCCCTATGGTCTGTTATCCCTATGGTCTGTTATCCCTATGGTCTGTTATCCCTATGGTCTGTGGTCCCTATGGTCTGTTATCTCTATGGTCTGTGATACCTATGGTCTGTTATCCCTATGGTCCCTGTTATCCCTATGGTCTGTTATCCCTATGGTCTGTTATCCCTATGGTCTGTTATCCCTATGGTCTGTGGTCCCTATGGTCTGTTATCTCTATGGTCTGTGATACCTATGGTCTGTTATCCCCATGGTCCCTGTTATCCCTATGGTCTGTTATCCCTATGGTCTGTTATCCCTATGGTCTGTGATCCCTATGGTCTGTTATCTCTATGGTCCCTGTTATCCCTATGGTCTGTTATCCCTATGGTCTGTTATCCCTATGGTCTGTTATCCCTATGGTCTGTTATCTCTATGGTCTGTTATCCCTATGGTCTGTTATCCCTATGGTCTGTTATCTCTATGGTCTGTTATCCCTATGGTCTGTTATCCCTATGGTCTGTTATCCCTATGGTCTGTTATCTCTATGGTCTGTTATCCCTATGGTCTGTTATCTCTATGGTCTGTTATCCCTATGGTCTGTTATCCCTATGGTCTGTTATCCCTATGGTCTGTTATCCCCATGGTCCGTTATCCCTATGGTCTGTTATCCCTATGGTCTGTTATCCCTATTGTCCCTGTTATCCCTATGGTCCCTGTTATCCCTATTGTCCCTGTGAGCCCAATGGTCTCCGGTCAAAAGTAGTGCACTATATAGGGAATAGGCTGCTATTTGGGAAGCAGAAATGTTTCCCTAAATCTAAGTGACTTGACCGAGCGAGCTGTCACATTTATGAATGTTAAGGTTATTAGGAAGAGAGGGGGAGGAGGAGAGGATGGTGGGGGGGGGGGGGGGGGTTTATAAGGAAGTGAAAGCGATGAGTCTTCAGGGCTTGTAGAAATCACATCAGATCACATCAGAGAAACGTCTGTGTCTCATCATCTTCCATGGGGCTATAGTAGATGAAGAATCAGTATATATTTATTTTTATTTTTAATTTTTAGATAGAGTATTTATTGGGTCATTATGCTAGTGTATTATGTATGTTGGTAATAGTGTGTTATATGTCAAAGTGTATTATAAATTGTATTTTAATGTTAAGGACTCTTGGAAGATTAGTCCAAATGGGGACTAAAAGAGATCCTAATAAAATCAAATCAAATCAAATCAAATGGGGGTATTAATGAATACAACGTAACTTACGGTAACTCTTCCAGTCTACATGGCCCTTCATATACCAACCTTGAGGTTTTCCTGAGCAAGTGACCGGACCAGGAACAACCACTGGGCCACATGTGAATTTACACAATGCTTTCAATCTAAAGATAATTGGATTAA
>NW_027039104.1:0-47533 GCF_034236695.1 Oncorhynchus nerka
TGTGGAGGTCTACAATTTTTTCTGAGGTCTTGGCTGATTTCTTTTGATTTTCCCATGATGTCAAGCAAAGAGGCGCTGAGTTTGAAGGTAGGCCTTGAAATACATCCACAGATACACCTCCAATTGACTCAAATGATGTCAATTAGCCTATCAGAAGCTTCTAAAGACATGACATCATTTTCTGGAATTTTCCATACTTCTGACCCACTGGAGTAGTGTGATATAGTGAATTCTAAGTGAAATAATCTGTCTGTAAACAATTTTTGAAAAAATGACTTGTGTCATGCACAAAGTAGGTGCCCTAACCGACTTGCCAAAACTATAGTTTGTTAACTAGAAATGTGTGGAGTGGTTGAAAAACAAGTTTTAATGACTCCAATCTAAGTGTATGTAAACTTCCAACTTCAACTGTACATATGATATGAGAAATGTCAGATATGTAAACATTATTAAAGTGACTAGTGTTCCATTCCTTAAAGTGGCCAGATTTCTAGTCTATGCCAATAGGCAGCAGCCTCTAATGTGCTAGTGATGGCTGTTTAACAGTCCTGATGGCCTTGAGATAGAAGCTGTTTTTCGGTCTCTTGGTCCCAGCTTTGATGCCTGCCATGACCTCGCCTTCTGATGGTATTGGGGTGAACAGGCAGTGGCTCAGGTGGTTGTTGTCATGATGATCTTTTGGCCTTCCTGTGACATCGGGTGTGTAGGTGTCCTGGAGGATGGGTTGTTTGCCCCGGTGATGCGTTGGCGAACCTCACTACCCTCTGGAAGCCTTGCAGTTGTGGGAGGTGCAGTTGCCCGTGCAAGCAGTGATACAGCCCGACAGGATGCTTTCAAGTTGTGCATCTGTTGTTTGGTGACAAGCCAAATTTCTTTAGCCTCCGTTGAAGAGCCTCTATTGCTTCTTCACCACACTGTCTGTGTGGGTGGTCCATTTCAGTTTGCTCAGTGATGTGTGCGCCAAGGAACCTTAACTCACCTTCTCCCATTACCCCCATCGATGTAAATAGGAGGTGCACCCTCTGCTGTTTCCTGAAGTCCATGATCATCTCCTCTGTTTTGTTGCCTTGAGTGAGAGGTTGTTTTCTGGCTTCCACACTCAGGCCCTCACCTCCTCCCTGTAGGCTGTCTCGTCATTGTTGGTAATCAAGCATACTACTGCTGTGCCGTCTGCAAACTTGATGATTGAGTTGGAAGGCATGCTTGGCCCACGCAGTCATGGGTGAACAGGGAGTACAGGAGGGGGCTGAGAACGCCACCCTTGTGGGGCCCCAGTGATGAGGATCAGTGGAGTGGAGGGATGTTTCCTACCTTCACCACCTGGGCGAAGCATCAGGAAGTCAGAGATCCAGTTGCAGGGCAGGGTAGACCCAGGGCCTCAAGCAATGATGAGCTTGGAGGGTACTATAGTGTTGAATGCTGAGCAAAAGTCAATGAGCGGCATTCTTACAAGGGTATTCCAGATGGGATAGGGCACAGTGCAGAGTGATGGCGATTGCATCGTCTGTGTATCTATTGGGGCCCGGTAAGCAAGTTGAAATTGGGTCTAGGAGTGGCAGGTAAGGTAGAGGTGATATGATGTTTGAATTGTCTCTCAAAGCACTACATGATGAAAGAGGTGAGTGCTATGGGGCGGTAGTCATTAAGTTCAGTTACCTTTGCCTTCTTGGGTACAGGAACAATGGTGGCCATCTTGAAGCACGTGGGAATAGCAGAATGGGATAGGGATTGAATTGAACAAGGCCTGCTAGCCCAAGAGCATCTCCTCTCATGTTGAACCAGGCCTGCTGCTGCTGCTAGCCCAAAGAGCATCTCCTCATGTTGAACCAGGCCTGCTGCTGCTAGCCCAAGAGCATCTCCTCATGTTGAACCAGGCCTGCTGCTGCTGCTAGCCCAAGAGCATCTCCTCATGTTGAACCAGGCCTGCTGCTGCTGCTTCTAGCCCCAAGAGCATCTCCTCATGTTGAACCAGGCCTGCTGCTGCTGCTTTAGCCCCCAGAGCATCTCCTCATGTTGAACCAGGCCTGCTGCTGCTGTTAGCCCAAGAGCATCTCTCTCATGTTGAACCAGGCCTGCTGCTGCTGCTAGCCCAGGAGCATCTCCTCATGTTGACCAGGCCTGCTGCTGCTGCTAGCCCAAGAGCATCTCCTCATGTTGAACCAGGCCTGCTGCTGCTGCTGGCCCAAGAGCATCTCCTCATGTTGAACCAGGCCTGCTGCTGCTGCTAGCCCAAGAGCATCTCCTCATGTTGGACCAGGCCTGCTGCTGCTTCTGCCTGCCCCAGAGCATCTCCTCAAGTTTAACCAGACCTGCTGCTGCTGCTTCTAGCCCCAAGAGGACCTCCTCATGTTGAACCAGACCTGCTGCTGCTGCTTCTAGCCCCAAGTGGACCTCCTCATGTTGAACCAGGCCTGCTGCTGCTTCTGCCTGCCCCAGAGCATCTCCTCAAGTTGAATTAGGCCTGCTGCTGCTGTTAGCCCCAGAGCATCTCCTCATGTTGAACCTAGCCTGATGCTGCCAGCCCCAGAGGACCTCCTCACGTTGAACCTAGCCTGATGCTGCTTCTAGCCCCAAGAGGATCTCCTCATGTTGAACCAGACCTGCTGCTGCTGCTTCTAGCCCCAGAGGACCTCCTCATGTTGAACCAGGCCTGCTACTGCTTCTACCCCCAGAGCATCTCCTCATGTTGAACCAGGCCTGCTGCTGCTGCTAGCCCAAGAGCATCTCCTCATGTTGAACCAGGCCTGCTGCTGCTTCTGCCTGCCCCAGAGCATCTCCTCAAGTTGAACTAGGCCTGCTGCTGCTAGCCCCAGAGCATCTCCTCATGTTGAACCTAGCCTGATGCTGCCAGCCCCAGAGGACCTCCTCATGTTGAACCAAGCCTGATGCTGCTTCTAGCCCCAAGTGGATCTCCTCATGTTGAACCAGACCTGCTGCTGCTTCTAGCCCCAAGTGGACCTCCTCATGTTGAACCAGGCCTGCTGCTGCTTCTAGCCCAAGAGGACCTCCTCATGTTGAACCAGGCCTGCTGCTGATGCTTTTAGCCCCAAGAGGATCTCCTCATGTTGAACCAGACCTGCTGCTACTGCTTCTAGCCCCAAGTGGACCTCCTCATGTTGAACCAGGCCTGCTACATTGCTGCTTCTAGCCCCAAGTGGACCTCCTCATGTTGAACCAGGCCTGCTGCTGCTTCTGCCTGCCCCAGAGCATCTCCTCAAGTTGAATTAGGCCTGCTGCTGCTGTTAGCCCCAGAGCATCTCCTCATGTTGAACCTAGCCTGATGCTGCCAGCCCCAGAGGACCTCCTCACGTTGAACCTAGCCTGATGCTGCTTCTAGCCCCAAGAGGATCTCCTCATGTTGAACCAGACCTGCTGCTGCTGCTTCTAGCCCCAGAGGACCTCCTCATGTTGAACCAGGCCTGCTACTGCTTCTACCCCAGAGCATCTCCTCATGTTGAACCAGGCCTGCTGCTGCCATAGCCCAAGAGCATCTCCTCATGTTGAACCAGGCCTGCTGCTGCTTCTGCCTGCCCCAGAGCATCTCCTCAAGTTGAACTAGGCCTGCTGCTGCTAGCCCCAGAGCATCTCCTCATGTTGAACCTAGCCTGATGCTGCCAGCCCCAGAGGACCTCCTCATGTTGAACCAAGCCTGATGCTGCTTCTAGCCCCAAGTGGATCTCCTCATGTTGAACCAGACCTGCTGCTGCTGCTTCTAGCCCCAAGTGGACCTCCTCATGTTGAACCAGGCCTGCTGCTGCTTCTAGCCCAAGAGGACCTCCTCATGTTGAACCAGGCCTGCTGCTGATGCTTTTAGCCCCAAGAGGATCTCCTCATGTTGAACCAGACCTGCTGCTACTGCTTCTAGCCCCAAGTGGACCTCCTCATGTTGAACCAGGCCTGCTACTGCTGCTTCTAGCCCCAAGTGGACCTCCTCATGTTGAACCAGGCCTGCTACTGCTGCTTCTAGCCCCAAGAGGATCTCCTCATGTTGAACCTGCTCTCCTCTTGTCAGCACTTTGATAAATAATTCTGGCCAGAAGAGAGAGAAGCACTCTGATCGGCAAGAGGGACCAACCAGGGGTAGATAGTAGCACTTCTTCTCCTCCAACATTTAATTACTTCTTATTAACACAACACAGCCAAGAATCCAATATACATTACAGGCTCTTCATCTAGAGAGGAGATGGTAGATGAGAGACAGCATGCAAGGCAATAACGTGTGTTCAATATATGATGATGATGATGAAGTGGGTTATTGTTTAAGGTCTGTCTTTAATAAACGGTCAATTTGCAGTTGCTACATACATTCTTGGATTCAGAAATGAATGATATATACTGCACCTATTGATTCTTGAAGAATTTAACTTATAAATGGCTCATGAGCTTAGTTCAACTGTCGTACCCCATCAGACCGTTAGAAATAACAAGGTAATGGATGGTATGTAACATACATAGGCCTGTACTGTAATGCGTCCTTCCCCCATCATAACCGTCTAGTTTCACCGCTCCTCCCTCCTCCATGGCCTCTCTCTTCGTGTTCTTCCCTCCTCCCTGGTCTCTCTCTTCCTCCTCTTCCCTCCTCCTCCTTGGTCTCTCTCTTCCCTCATCCATGGTCTCGCTCATCGTGTTCTTCCCTCCTCCCTGGTCTCCCTCTTAGTCCTCTTCCCTCCTCCTCCCTGGTCTCTCTCTTCCTTATCTTCCCTCCTCCATGGTCTCTCTCTTCGTGTTCTTCCCTCCTCCCTGGTCTCTCTCTTCCTCCTCTTCCCTCCTCCTCCCTGGTCTCTCTCTTCCTCCTCTTCCCTCCTCCTCCCTGGTCTCTCTCTTCCTCCTCTTCCTTCCTCCTCCCGGGTCTCTCTCTTCCTCCTCTTTCCTCATCCTCCCTGGTCTCTCTCTTCCTTATCTTCCCTCCTCCATGGCCTCTCTCTTCGTGTTCTTCCCTCCTCACTGGTCTCTCTCTTCCTCCTCCTCCCTGGTCTCTCTCTTCCCTCCTCCTCCCTGGTCTCTCTCTTCCTGTTCTTCCCTCCTCCTCCCTGGTCTCTCTCTTCCTCCTCTTTCCTCTTCCTCCCTGGTCTATCTTCCTCCTCTTCCCTCCTCCTCCCTGGTCTCTCTCTTCCCTCTCTTCCTCCTCCTCCTCCCTAGTCTCTATCTTCCTTCTTTTCCCTCCTCCTCCCTGGTCTCTCTCTTCCTCTTCTTTCCTCATCCTCCCTGGTCTCCCTCTTCCCTATCTTCCCTTCTCCATGGTCTCTCTCTTCGTGTTCTTCCCTCCTCCCTGGTCTCTCCCTTCCTACTCTTCCCTCCTCCTGAATGGTCTCTCTCTTCCTGTTCTTTCCTCCTCCTCCCTGGTTTCTCTCTTCCTCCTCTTTCCTCATCCTCCCTGGTCTCTCTCTTCCTTATCTTCCCTCCTCCATGGCCTCTATCTTCGTGTTCTTCCCTCCTCACTGGTCTCTCTCTTCCTCCTCCTCCCTGGTCTCTCTCTTCCCTCCTCCTCCCTGGTCTCTCTCTTCCTGTTCTTCCCTCCTCCTCCCTGGTCTCTCTCTTCCCTCTCTTCCTCCTCCTCCTCCCTAGTCTCTATCTTCCTTCTTTTCCCTCCTCCTCCCTGGTCTCTCTCTTCCTCTTCTTTCCTCATCCTCCCTGGTCTCTCTCTTCCCTATCTTCCCTTCTCCATGGTCTCTCTCTTCGTGTTCTTCCCTCCTCCCTGGTCTCTCCCTTCCTACTCTTCCCTCCTCCTGAATGGTCTCTCTCTTCCTGTTCTTTCCTCCTCCTCCCTGGTTTCTCTCTTCCTCCTCTTTCCTCATCCTCCCTGGTCTCTCTCTTCCTTATCTTCCCTCCTCCATGGCCTCTCTCTTCATGTTCTTCCCTCCTCACTGGTCTCTCTCTTCCTCCTCCTCCTGGTCTCTCTTCCCTCCTCCTCCCTGGTCTATCTTCCTCCTCTTCCCTCCTCCTCCCTGGTCTCTCTCTTCCCCCTCCTCCCTGGTCTCTATCTTCCTCCTTTTCCCTCCTCCTCCCTGGCCTCTGTCTTCCTCTTCCCTCCTCCTCCCTGGTCTCACTCTTCCTCTTACCTCCTCCTCCCTGGTCTCTCTCTTCCCTCTCTTCCTCCTCCTCCTCCCTGGTCTCTCTCTTCCTCCTCTTCCCTCCTCCTCCCTGGTCTCTCTCTTCCTCCCATTCCTTCCTCCTCCCTGGTCTCTCTCTTCCTCTTCTTTCCTCATCCTCCCTGGTCTCTCTCTTCCCTATCTTCCCTTCTCCATGGTCTCTATCTTCGTGTTCTTCCCTCCTCCCTGGTCTCTCCCTTCCTACTCTTCCCTCCTCCTGAATGGTCTCTCTCTTCCTGTTCTTTCCTCCTCCTCCCTGTTTTCTCTCTTCCTCCTCTTTCCTCTTCCTCCCTGGTCTATCTGCCTCCTCTTCCCTCCTCCTCCCTGGTCTCTCTCTTCCTCTTCCCTCCTCCTCCCTGGTCTCTCTCTTCCCTCTCTTCCTCCTCCTCCTCCCTAGTCTCTATCTTCCTTCTTTTCCCTCCTCCTCCCTGGTCTCTGTCTTCCTCTTCCCTCCTCCTCCCTGGTCTCTCTCTTCCCTCTCTTCCTCCTCGTCCTCCCTGGTCTCTCTCTTCCCTCTCTTCCTCCTCCCTGGTCTATGTCTTCCTCTTCCCTCCTCCTCCTTGGTCTCTCTCTTCCCTCTCTTCCTCCTCCTCCTCCCTAGTCTCTATTTCCTCCTTTTCCCTCCTCCTCCCTGGTCTCTGTCGTCCTCTTCCCTCCTCCTCCCTGGTCTCTCTCTTCCCTCTCTTCCTCCTCCTCCTCCCTGGTCTCTCTCTTCCTTCTCTTCCTCCTTGTCCTCCCTGGTCTCTCTCTTCCCTCTCTTCCTCCTCCTCCCTGGTCTCTGTCTTCCTCTTCCCTCCTCCTCCCTGGTCTCTCTCTTCCTCTCTTCCTCCTTGTCCTCCCTGGTCTCTCTCTTCCCCTCTCTTCCTCCTCCTCCTCCTCCCTGGTCTCTGTCTTCCTCTTCCCTCCTCCTCCCTGGTCTCTCTCTTCCCTCTCTTCCTCCTCCTCCTCCTCCCTGGTCTCTGTCTTCCTCTTCCCTCCTCCTCCCTGGTCTCTCTCTTCCCTCCCTTCCTCCTCGTCCTCCTGGTCTCTCTCTTCCCTCTCTTCCCCTCTCCTCCTCCTCCCTGGTCTCTGTCTTCCTCTTCCCTCCTCCTCCTGGTCTCTCTCTTCCCTCTCTTCCTCCTCCTCCCTGGTCTCTCTCTTCCCTCTCTTCCTCCTCCTCCTCCCTAGTCTCCTCGTCCCTCCTCTTCCCTCCTCCCTGGTCTCTGTCTTCCCTCTTCCCTCCTCCTCCCTGGTATCTATCTTCCTCTTCCCTCCCTCCTCCTAGTCTCTATTTTTCTCCTCTTCCCCCTCCCTGGTCTCTCTCTTCCCTCTCTTCCTCCTCCTCCTCCCTAGTCTCTATTTCCTCCTTTTCCCTCCTCCTCCCTGGTCTCTGTCTTCCTTTTCCCTCCTCCTCCCTGGTCTCTGTCTTCCTCTTCCCTCCTCCTCCCTGGTCTCTGTCTTCCTCTTCCCTCCTCCTCCCTGGTCTCTCTCTTCCTCCTCGTCCTCCCTGGTCTCTCTCTTCCCTCTCTTCCCCCTCCTCCTCCCTGGTCTCTGTCTTCCTCTTCCCTCCTCCTCCCTGGTCTCTCTCTTCCCTCTCTTCCTCCTCGTCCTCCCTGGTCTCTCTCTTCCCTCTCTTCCTCCTCCTCCTCCTCCCTGGTCTCTGTCTTCCTCTTCCCTCCTCCTCCCTGGTCTCTCTCTTCCATCTCTTCCTCCTCCTCCTCCTCCCTTGTCTCTGTCTTCCTCTTCCCTCCTCCTCCTGGTCTCTCTCTTCCCTCTCTTCCTCCTCGTCCTCCCTGGTCACTCTCTTCCCCTCTCTTCCTCTCCCTCCTCCTCCCTGGTCTCTGTCTTCCTCTTCCCTCCTCCTCCTGGTCTCTCTCTCTTCCCTGTCCTCCTCCCTGGTCTCTCTCTTCCCTCTCATCCTCCTCCTCCTCCTCCTGGTCTCTATCGTCCTCCTCTTCGCCCCTCCCTGGTCTCTGTCTTCCTCTTCCCTCCTCCTCCCTGGTATCTATCTTCCTCTTCCCTCCTCCTCCCTGGTCTCTATTTTTCTCCTCTTCCCTCCTCCCTTCCCTCCACCTCCCCTGGTCTCTGTCTTCCTCTTCCCTCCTCCTCCTCCCGGTCTCTCTCTTCCTCTCTTCCTCCTCCTCCTCCCTGGTCCTCTATCTTCCTCATCTTCCCTCCTCCTCCCTGGTCTCTGTCTTCCTCTTCCCTCCTCCTCCCTGGTCTCTCTCTTCAATCTCTTCCTCCTCGTCCTCCCTGGTCTCTATCTTACTCCTCTTCCCCCCCTCCTCCCTGGTCTCTCTCTTCGCTCTCTTCCTCCTCCTCCTCCCTGGTCTCTATCTTCCTCCTCTTCCCTCCTCCCTGGTCTATCTCTTCCTCTTCCCTCCTCCTCCCTGGTCTCTCTCTTCCTCCTCGTCCTCCCCTGGTCTCTCTCTTCCTCCCTCGTCCTCCTGGTCTCTCTCTTCCCTCTCTTCCCCTCCTCCTCCCTGGTCTCTGTCTTCTCTTCCCTCCTCCTCCTGGTCTCTCTCTTCCCTCTCTTCCTCCTCGTCCTCCCTGGTCTCTCTCTTCCCTCTCTTCCTCCTCCTCCTCCTCCCTGGTCTCTGTCTTCCTCTTCCCTCCTCCTCCCTGGTCTCTCTCTTCCCTCTCTTCCTCCTCCTCCTCCTCCCTTGTCTCTGTCTTCCTCTTCCCTCCTCCTCCCTGGTCTCTCTCTTCCCTCTCTTCCTCCTCGTCTTCCCTGGTCACTCTCTTCCCTCTCTTCCTACTCCTCCTCCTCCCTGGTCTCTGTCTTCCTCTTCCCTCCTCCTCCCTGGTCTCTCTCTTCCCTGTCCTCCTCCCTGGTCTCTCTCTTCCCTCTCATCCTCCTCCTCCTCCTCCCTGGTCTCTATCGTCCTCCTCTTCGCCCCTCCCTGGTCTCTGTCTTCCTCTTCCCTCCTCCTCCCTGGTATCTATCTTCCTCTTCCCTCCTCCTCCCTGGTCTCTATTTTTCTCCTCTTCCCTCCTCCCTTCCCTCCACCTCCCTGGTCTCTGTCTTCCTCTTCCCTCCTCCTCCCGGTCTCTCTCTTCCCTCTCTTCCTCCTCCTCCTCCCTGGTCCTCTATCTTCCTCATCTTCCCTCCTCCTCCCCTGGTCTCTGTCTTCCTCTTCCCTCCTCCTCCTGGTCTCTCTCTTCAATCTCTTCCTCCTCCTCCTCCCTGGTCTCTATCTTACTCCTCTTCCCCCTCCTCCTGGTCTCTCTCTTCGCTCTCTTCCTCCTCCTCCTCCCTGGTCTCTATCTTCCTCCTCTTCCCTCCTCCCTGGTCTCTGTCTTCCTCTTCCCTCCTCCTCCCTGGTCTCTGTCTTCCTCTTCCCTCCTCCTCCCTGGTCTCTATCTTTCTCCTCTTCCCTCCTCCGTCCCTCCTCCTCCCCTGGTCTATCTCTTCCTCTTCCTTCCTCCTCCTGGTCTCTCTCTTCCTCTTCCCTCCTCCTCCCTGGTCTCTCTCTTCCCTCTCTTCCTCCTCCTCCTCCCTGGTCTCTGTCTTCCTCTTCCCTCCTCCTCCATGGTCTCTCTCTTCCCTCTCTTCCTCCTCCTCCTCCCTGGTCTCTATCGTCCTCCTCTTCCCTCCTCCCTGGTCTCTGTCTTCCTCTTCCCTCCTCCTCCCTGGTCTCTGTCTTCCTCTTCCCTCCTCCTCCCTGGTCTCTATCTTTCTCCTCTTCCCTCCTCCCTTCCCTCCTCCTCCCTGGTCTATCTCTTCCTCTTCCTTCCTCCTCCCTGGTCTCTCTCTTCCTCTTCCCTCCTCCTCCCTGGTCTCTGTCTTCCTCTTCCCTCCTCCTCCCTGGTCTCTATCTTTCTCCTCTTCCCTCCTCCCTTCCCTCCTCCTCCCTGGTCTCTCTCTTCCCTCTCTTCCTCCTCCTCCTCCTCCTCCCTGGTCTCTATCTTCCTCCCCTTCCCTCCTCCTCCCTGGTCTCTGTCTTCCTCCTCTTCCCTTCTCCTCCCTGGTCTCTGTCTTCCTCCTCTTCCCTGGTCTCTGTCTTCCTCTTCCCTCCCCCTCCCTGGTCCCTCTCTTCCTCCTCTTCCCTGCATTTAATCTCAATTACACTTTTAATTACCTTAATTAAAGCCATTACTCATTAAAGTGGATCAATATACTGCAGTTGGGGATTTAATCCACAAAAGAAATCCACTGATTGCTCCTTGGGACGTCCCTACCCCATTGAAGTTTACATTTAAAATGGTTACGGTAAGGGTTAAGGTTAGGGCTACAGTGTGTATGGGAACACCAGCTACATGCAGGAAAAACTGTCCTATTTTATGTGAAAAAGAGTACGAAATGCAGACACATGAATTGATTTTGTGGTATTCCCAATCCCAGAATTCATAGAAACGATGTTTAACTAGACACATCTGCTTCTGAGCATTTCAAAAGTGTATCCCTTTAACCCTGTTTCCCCTTTAACTCTGTATCACCTTTAACCTGTATCCCCTTTACCCCTGTATCACCTTTTAACCCTGTATCACCTTTACCCTGTATCACCTTTAACCCTGTATCACCTTTACCCCTATCACCTTTAATCCTGTATCCCCTTTACTCCTGTATCACCTTTACCCCTGTATCCCCTTTAACCCTGTATCCCCTTTAACCCTGTATCACCTTTAACCCCTGTATCACCTTACCCTGTATCACCTTTGCCCCTGTATCACCTTAATCCTGTATCCCTTTTATCCTGTATCCCCTTTAATCCTGTATCACCTTTAATCCTGTATCCTTTAATCCTGTATCCCTTTAATCCTGTATCACATTTAACCTGTATCCTTTAATCCTGTATCGCTTTAACCCTGTATCACCTTTAATCCTGTATCACCTTTAACTCTGTATCACATTTAACCCTGTATCAGCTTTAATCCTGTATCCCCTTTACCCTGCCTTTTAATCCTGTATCACCTTTAATCCTGTATCACCTTTAATCCTGTATCCCCTTTATTAATCCTGTATCCACTTTACCCTGTATCACCTTTAATCCTGTATTACCTTTAACCCTGTATCATTTACCCTGTGTCACCTTTAATCCTGTATCCCTTTTAGCCCTGTATCCCCTTTACCCCTGTATCACCTTTAATCCTGTATCACCTGTGCCCTGTATCACTTTTAATCCTGTATCACCTTTTAACTCTATCACCTTTAACCCTGTATCAGCTTTAATCCTGTATCCCCTTTACCCTATCACCTTTAATCCTGTATCACCTTTAATCCTGTATCACCTTTTAATCCTGTATCCCTTTGTATCCACTTTACCTCCTGTATCGCCTTTTTTAATCCTGTATCAACCCTGTATCCCCTTTAATCCTGTATCCCATTTACCCCTGTATCACCTTTAATCCTGTATCCCCTACTCCCTGTATACCCTTTACCCCTGTATCCCTTTAATCCTGTATCCCATTTACCCCTGTATCACCTTTAATCATGTATCCCCTTTACCCCTGTATCACCTTTAACCCTGTATCACCTTTAATCCTGTATCACCTTTCACCATGCATCACCTATAATCCTGTATCCCCTTTAATCCTGTATCCCCTTTAACCCTGTATCCCCTTTAATCCTGTATCCCCTTTACCCCTGTATCACCTTTAATCCTGTATCACCTTTAACTCTGTATCACCTTTAACCCTGTATCACCTTTAATCCTGTATCCCCTTTAATCCTGTATCCACTTTACCCCTGTATCACCTTTAATCCTGTATCACCTTTAACCCTGTATCCCCTTTAATCCTGTATCCCCTTTACCCCTGTATCACCTTTAATCCTGTATCCCCTTTACCCCTGTATCCCCTTAAACCTGTATCCCCTTTACCCCTGTATCACCTTTAATCCTGTAGCCCCTTTAACCCTGTATCACCTTTAATCCTGTATCCCCTTTACCCCTATATCACCTTTAATCCTGTATCCCCTTTCCCCCTGTATCACCTTTAACCCTGTATCACCTTTAACCCTGTATCACCTTTAATCCTGTATCACCTTTAATACTGTATCCCCTTTAATCCTGTATCCCCTTTACCCCTGTATCACCTTTACCCCTGTATCCCCTTTACCCCTGTATCACCTTTACCCCTGTATCACCTTTAACCCTGTATCACCTTTAATCCTGTATCACCTTTAATCCTGTATCCCCTTTACCCCTATATCACCTTTAATCCTGTATCCCCTTTAACTCTGTATCACCTTTACCCCTGTATCACCTTTAACCCTGTATCCACTTTACCCCTGTATCACCTTTAACCCTGTATCACCTTTACCCCTGTATCACCTTTAACCCTGTATCACCTTTAATCCTGTATCACCTTTAACCCTGTATCCCCTTTACCCCTGTATCACCTTTAATCCTGTATCCCCTTTAATCCTGTATCACCTTTAACCCTGTATCACCTTTACCCCTGTATCACCTTTAACCCTGTATCACCTTGAACCCTGTATCACCATTACACCTGTATCCCATTTACACCTTCATCACCATTAACCCTGTATCCCATTTACTCCTTTATCCCCTTTAATCCTGTATCCCATTTAATCCTGTATCTACTTTCTCCCTGTATCCCTTGTGATCCTGTATCCACATTAAACCTGTATCCCTTGTAATCCTGTATCCACATTAAACCTGTATCCCTTGTAACCTTGTATCCCCTTTAGCGCTGTATATCCTATTCTATATCTATATCCTTTAAACTACTGTACAGTACTCCTGTGTATGAAGAAATACCAATGTAAATACTATGATAACCGCTAACCAAAAATATGTTACGGATAGCATATTTGACTCATCCATCATATTATCAGACAGTGCCAGACTTCACAGTAGCCTACCCTGGACAGCTCTTAGAGTAGCATTTCATCCTTCAGCATTCGATGCCTTGCTGAGGAAACTGGGTCAGTGAGAGCCATAATGGTATCATCAGAGCAGCAAACCACTGGAACTGCTTCTCTCTGCTTCAATGTCTCACAATCTCATCTCTAATAGTACTTACTTTGGGCCTTATACATTCCTGTACTCTCTCTACTTCTTCCATCTCCATCTCTCGCTCCATCTTCTCCTTTGCAATCTTTCTTTATATCGCCCCTCACCAATGAATGGACATACACACACACACACACACACACACATCCTGTGTGTTCTCTCACACTCTTCCACCTCACAAAATTCCCCAATTTTCCGTCTCTCACCCCCTGCTCTCTCTCTCTCTCTCTTTCCACCTCTCTTTTTCCCTCTCTCACCCCCCTGCCCTCACCGCTCTCCCTTCTCCTTTGCCTCTCTCTTGTCTCTCCTGAAAAGAAGCAGAGACATTGTCAGGGGCTTTACAGTGCATTTCATGAGGGTGAATGTTGGAGAAAAAAAAACTCTCTCCTTGACACGGCACAATGAAGGCCAGCTGAGGGTCAGGGTCCTCTCAAGAACTAGAATGAGCTACTCACATGCTGCCCACCCCAGATCACAACTACTGGACTAGGAGAGCATATTGTCCATGGTCAGCTGTGGGAATTTACAGTCATTGACTTACTACGCTCCCTCTCACCTCCTCTAATCTTCTCCTCACAGTGCCAACAAAAACTAGCCAGCATCTCTTTTGAGAATGTCCATCAGACATTAATTACATTTATCTATAATTTATTTAAAGTAAACAACACAAAAATTGCATGTGGAATTACAAGCGGCATTATTCCAAACTGTCTATACAAACGTTCATTTTGTGCACTGTGGGCAGCGATTAGAAGTGGAAAAAGTCTGCCATTCTATATCAACGATGTAGTACCGTCTACCAAATACACAGAGCTAATTCAATTAGCCTACTTTTACCATAATCAAATGATCTCCAACCCCAAAGTGCACTACTGTAAGAGTAGGCTAGTCTAACCACTCAGATTTGTTTTTCTACAACCACTACAAAGCATCTAACCCCACCAGGTATCCAACTCCTGAAGCCCTACATCATTGCCAGGATGTAACACAGGGAAGATCAATAGAGTGACGATCATATGGACGATCCCCTGGTGAAGCAGTGACATGGTAATGCACTTGGACAAATGGCCATCTCCTCCTAAACACACCTCACACATACCCTGAGCACTTTGACCTCTGGGAGCGTCAACAGCATTCTACCATTTTTTATTATTTTTATTTCACCTTTATTTAACCAGGTAGGCTAGTTGAGAACAAGTTCTCATTTACAACTGCGACCTGGCCAAAATAAAGCATAGCAGTGTGAACAGACAACACAGAGTTACACATGGAGTAAACAATTAACAAGTCAATAACAATTTTGCAGATTAACACTGGAGTGATAAATGATCAGATGGTCATGTACAGGTAGAGATACTGGTGTGCAAAAAGAGCAGAAAAGTAAATAAATATAAACAGTATGGGGATGGGAGGTAGGTAAATTGGATTTTTGCAATTGTTCCAGTCACAGGCAGCAGAGAACTGGAACGAAAGGCGCCAAATGAGGTGTTGGCTTTAGGATGATCAGAGATACACCTGCTGGAGCGCGTGCTACGGCTGGGTGTTGCCATCGTCACCAGTGAAATGAGATAAGGCGGAGCTTTACCTAGCATGGACTTGTAGATGACCTGGAGCCAGTGGGTCTGGCGGCCTAATATGTAGCAGGGCCAGCCGAATAGAGCATAGAGGTCGCAGTGGTGGGTGGTATAAGATGCTTTAGTAACAAAACGGATGGCACTGTGATAAACTGCATCCAGTTTGCTGAGTAGAGTATTGGAAGCTATTTTGTAGATGACATCGCCGAAGTCGAGGATCGGTAGGATAGTCAGTTTTACTAGGTAAGTTTGGCGGCGTGAGTGAAGGGGCTTTGTTGCGGAATAGAAAGCCGACTCTAGATTTGATTTTAGATTGAGATGTTTGATATGAGTCTGGAAGGAGAGTTTACAGTCTAGCCAGACACCTAGGTACTTATAGATGTCCACATATTCTAGATCGGAACCATCCAGGGTGGTGATGCTAGTCGGGCGTGCGGGTGCAGGCAGCGAACGGTTGAAAAGCATGCATTTGGTTTTACTAGAGTTTAAGAGCAGTTGGAGGCCACGGAAGGAGTGTTGTATGGCATTGAAGCTCGTTTGGAGGTTAGATAGTACAGTGTCCAGGAAGGGCTGGGAAGTATACAGAATGGTGTCGTCTGCGTAGAGAGGTGGATCCGGAATCGCCCGCAGCAAGAGCAACATCATTGATATATACAGAGAAAAGAGTCGGACCGAGAATTGAACCCTGTGGCACCCCCATAGAGACTGCCAGAGGACCGGACAACATGCCCTCCGATTTGACATACTGAACTCTGTCTGCAAAGTAGTTGGTGAACCAGGCAAGGCAGTCATTAGGAAAACCGAGGCTACTGAGTCTGCCGATAAGAATATGGTGATTGACAGAGTCGAAAGCCTTGGCCAGGTCGATGAAGACGGCTGCACAGTACTGTCTTTATCGATGGCGGTTATGATATCGTTTAGTACCTTGAGCGTGGCTGAGGTGCACCCGTGACCGGCTCGAAAACCAGATTGCACAGAGGAGAAGGTACGGTGGGATTCGAGATGGTCAGTGACCTGTTTGTTGACTTGGCTTTCGAAGACCTTAGATAGGCAGGGCAGGATGGATATAGGTCTGTAACAGTTTGGGTCCAGGCTGTCTCCCCTTTGAAAGGGGGGGATGACTGCGGTAGCTTTCCAATCCTTGGGATCTCAGACGATATGAAAGAGAGGTTGAACAGGCTGGTAATTGGGGTTGCGACAATGGTGGCGGATAGTTTCAGAAATAGAGGGTCCAGATTGTCAAGCCCAGCTGATTTGTACGGGTCCAGGTTTTGCAGCTCTTTCAGAACATCTGCTATCTGGATTTGGGTAAAGGAGAACCTGGAGAGGCTTGGGCGGAGTAGCTGCGGGGAAGGCGGAGCTGTTGGCCAAGGTTGGAGTAGCCAGGAGGAAGGCATGGCCAGCCGTTGAGAAATGCTTGATGAAGTTTTCGATAATCATGGATTTATCGGTGGTGACCGTGTTACCTAGCCTCAGTGCAGTGGGCAGCTGGGAGGAGGTGCTCTTGTTCTCCATGGACTTTACAGTGTCCCAGAACTTTTGGGAGTTAGAGCTACAGGATGCAAATTTCTGCCTGAAGAAGCTGGCCTTTGCTTTCCTGACTGACTGCGTGTATTGGTTCCTGACTTCCCTGAACAGTTGCATATCGCGGGGACTATTCAATGCTATTGCAGTCCGCCACAGGATGTTTTTGTGCTGGTCGAGGGCAGTCAGGTCTGGAGTGAACCAAGGGCTATATCTGTTCTTAGTTCTGCATTTTTTGAACGGAGCATGCTTATCTAAAATGGTGAGGAAGTTACTTTTAAAGAATGACCAGGCATCCTCAACTGACGGGATGAGGTCAATATCCTTCCAGGATACCCGGGCCAGGTCGATTAGAAAGGCCTGCTCGCAGAAGTGTTTTAGGGAGCGTTTGACAGTGATGAGCGGTGGTTGTTTGACTGCGGATCCGTAGCGCACACAGGCAATGAGGCAGTGATCGCTGAGATCCTGGTTGAAGACAGCGGAGGTGTATTTGGAGGGCCAGTTGGTCAGGATGACGTCTATGAGGGTGCCCTTGTTTACAGATTTAGGGTTGTACCTGGTGGGTTCCTTGATGATTTGTAAGAGATTGAGGGCATCTAGCTTAGATTGTAGGACTGCCGGGGTGTTAAGCATATCCCAGTTTAGGTCACCTAACAGAACAAACTCTGAAGCTACATGGGGGGCGATCAATTCACAAATGGTGTCCAGGGCACAGCTGGGAGCTGAGGGGGGTCGGTAGCAGGCGGCAACATTGAGAGATTTATTTCTGGAGAGAGTCATTTTTAAAATTAGTAGTTCGAACTGTTTGGGTACGGACCTGGAAAGTATGACATTACTTTTCAGGCTATCTCTGCAGTAGACTGCAACTCCTCCCCCTTTGGCAGTTCTATCTTGACGGAAAATGTTATAGTTGGGTTTACCTCCACATCACCCGCGGAACAGAGGAGGAGTAGTATGAGGGTGCGGCTAAAGGCTATCAAAACTGGTCGCCTGCCTAGGCGTTGGGGACAAAGAATAAAAGGAGCAGATTTCTGGGCATGGTAGAATATATTCAGGGCATAATGCGCAGACAGGGGGTATGGTGGGGTGCGGGTACAGCGGAGGTAAGCCCAGGCACGGGTGATGATAAGAGAGGTTGTATCTCTGGACATGCTGGTTGTAATGGGTGAGGTCACCGCATGTGTGGGAGGTGGGACAAAGGAGGTATCAGAGGTATGAAGAGTGGAACTAGGGGCTCCATTGTAAACTAAAACCTTTCACTAGGCAGAGAGGGTCGGATTAACTACACACAGAGCCTGAGTGCGGCTGGGGACGACAGATAAAAACATAAACAAACAGAATGGAGTACCGTGATTAATGGACAGTCCAGCAGGCATCAGCTATGTAGCCAGGTGATCACAGTGTCCAACAGGCATCAGCTATGTAGCCAAGTTTACAGTAAGGGTCCGGTGGAGTATTGGGCTCTAGCCGTGTATGAGTGTGGTTCGGGTGAACAGCTGAATAGGCCGGGAAGTGGGCCTCAGGGATAGCTTCGGTACTGCGTGCAAGCTAGCTGTGAAGATCAGAAGTAGTGGTCCAGGGATTACGGCAGGAATCCGGTGTTGTTGTGGAGAGACAGTTATCCAGGCTAAAAAAAACTGTCTGGCTGTGGAGAAGGTAAAAGCCGCTAGCAGTGGCTAACAATGACTAAATAGCTTGTAGCTAGTTAGCTGGTTAGCTTCTGGAGGTTCTTGAATGTGTTCTAAAAATTAAAAATAATAGTGATTCCGTATCACATTGGGTGAGGCAGGCTACCGGAAGGGATAATCGAATTAAAAATCGACAAGAGATAAATAAAATAAAAAAATTAAATATGGGTCCGGTGAGTGTTTGGGTTAGCTGGGGACACGGCGATTCAGACAGTTAGCAGGCCTGTGCTAACAAGCTAACAGTTAGTAGGCCGGGGCTAAACAAGCTAGCAGTTAGCAGACCGGGGCTAAACAAGCTAGCGGTTAGTAGACCGGGGCAGGCTAGCAGTTAGCAGGCCGAATTAGCAAGCAAGCAGATAGCAAGGGCTAGAAAGTTAGCTTTTGGGGCACGTCGCGATGGGGTTAAGTCTGTTTATGCCTCTTCATGGGGTGACATCGATAGACCGGTCGTGGGTCCGGATATTGTAGCCCAGGAGTATGCTTTGGTGGTAGCACAGGAGCTCTGGCTGGGCTAGCTTCAAGCTAAGTGGTTGGAAACGCTAGCCAGGAGTAGTCATCCGGGGTTGCGGTTAGCTAGTTGTGAAGATCCAGATGAAAATGTTCCGTTTGCGGTGGGAATCCGGGGATAAAAATAATAGGTCCGTTATGCTCTGGTTAGAGTCGCGTTGTTCGACTGGCGAGAGCTTTCCGAGCTAAAGGTTAGCTGATGACCATCTAGAGATTCCATTCCTCAAAAGAGCCACTGGAACCAATAAGCTGTCCACTGACATTAAAATTCACTCTTTCAAAGCCTGGTGTATTATTGATGAACCAAATGAAAGTTGATGAGCACTAGGATTTCCTGATGTGATGGAGGATGGTCCTTAGGGTGTAACAGAAACTCAACTCACATGATGCATTAGAGACCTAACATCGAATAAATCTGCATGTATAACCTTTCTACTAGTCCAACAAAATACCATTCATCATTGTGCACTAATGGTGATATCGTTTTTCCTCCTGAAGTGTCTGGTAATGATCTAATAGGAGTCTACATGAGCTAGGAGTTTCCAAAGCCAATCGCTATTCAGTACTTTGTCGTTTCCAATACTTCACGTTTTCAGTTTCAAACTTTCTGTAAAGCCTTCTCTGTTTAGTAGAATATCATGCTCTGGGTCTAGCCTAAGCCAGGGCTCCACTTCTCATCCTTCTTCCTTTAGTCGCAGCAGGCAGGGAGGTAAACAGAAAACTTCCGTACCGACAGCTCAGGATAACTTTGGGGCTATTTCCTGGACGATTGGTGTGTTTGTAGCAGAACAGGCAAAATCCCTCAGTGGAACTCTGATCCACCTTATCTGTCCTGAAGCCCTTCCAAACAGGGCCTCATCTTTCCCTGGACAGTAATTAACAGGGATTACACGGAGGTTCTATCTGTGGAGCCCCGGCCGGGCCCCTAACAGCCTTTCCATTAAACCTGTGTGTTGTGAGATTAGCAGTGGCTGTAGGAGCCGTGGCCCAGCTTATTGAACACCTGCTCCACTTTTCACAGCTAGTCCTTCTGACTGACACTTTCTTCTGACACGTCAGGAGATAAAGGCTGGTGCTGACTGCTCGGTAGCTGGGTTATATAACCAAGTAACCACTGTGATTTCACACTGTCGCGTCACCAACAGGAAGGCTATTGTCTGTTCCATTTGGTCCGTTGGGCTCTGTTCTTAGTCAATAACACAGATAATTGCAAGCGGTTCTGCCCACAAACGGTGCGGTAAAAGAAGCAGTGCTATGCAGAGTAAAACTTGTGCACAAGAAGGAGCTCGATCTGTTATAATTTATCGGCAGTGCTTACTTAGCAAAAGAGGAAGCATATTACCTCACAGCACAATAAATACATAATATTATCATCTCTTCCTGTGATGTAATATAATCAAACGCCCACAGCTCATTGGTCCCTTTCCACCAGATCTTTTTACCTTAATGATTAAATACTTATCTTTTACCACGGTCGTCTGCAAATGCCTGTATTCAATATGATCTCATTCTCTATAAAAAAAAAAACTTCACCACTCTGACTGTTTAACAGGATCCTCCAGAAGTACCATCTCGGATTCCGTTTCCACAGCAACTGGCTGGCATTCTAATTGACGACATCGTGATGGTGATCGCCCACTTCCTTTTCCTTCACATAAAACTTAAGCGGCGATGTCATCGCTCCGATGGCAGTGGTTTGGTTCTCCTCCACAGCACACGAGTGGGAGGAGGGGTGTGCTGTCCCTATATTAACCTCCCCTACCTCCCCAACCCTCCATCATCCTGTCTGTATACAATAAATAATGAGGGAGAGGTAAAAGGGGAGCTGAGATGGAGACAAAGAGAGACTGTATAGGGAGACTAAGAGAGAGTAGCAAAAATGAATTTACTGAGAGGGAAAGAAGAAAGGAGAAAAGGATAGGAGAGTATGGAGAGAGCTTTTGTTCTTATCCCCCGTCACACTGCTCTTAACCTTCTCCTCCAGCTCCCCCAACATCACGACCAGTGAAGGGTTTTCTCCTTACTAAGCGCACTAAGGCCATCTTGTTAAGGCTTTTGTCTAATGGTCTCTCCCGCTCGCTCCCAAGTCTTAATTAAAAGCGACGGCTTCCCAGACGGCTGCAGGCGAAAACCCTCAGCGAGTCCACTCAGTGTCACCTTGTTACCCATGTAAAAGGTTCAGATGGGTCCTGGAGACAGGGACAGCGGGAGGAAATGTATTCATAGTGCCACAGTGTTCTTCCCTGCTGCACTCTTCTCCTCTCTCTCCTCTCCTTCTCCTCCTCACCGAGTCATGTTTCACCATGTAGCTCTCCATGTACAGTATAACTGCTTCGATTTACTTGGGTTTGAAGGAACCCGAATGGACTGCACTGAGGTATTACAGTGTACAGTTACAACACAATGATAAAGAAACAGTGCTTTTCAAATGTTCACTAACTAAATGTTTATGTAATAGGTATTCCATTGAAATAACCCATCATCCAAACACTTCTTTTTTTTTGCAGTTGAGATTGCTTCATGGAGCCTTCAGCGTTGTTGACATATCTATGCTAGCAGAACAGAACTCTGTTGCTAGATAGATAATGAACCGTCTAATGGTACCGCCACCCAAGCCCAGAGGCATTTGAGAGCAGTGTCAAAGAGCTGAATGTCATGTATACAACAAGGAAGAGGTACATGGCTGCATCCTGTCGACCCAATTAGGTTGCCCTCCATACAGTCACTACTGGAGTCTGGAAGGAGGTCAAGGAACATCAACATGAACACTATTGTAACCCAGGAGACAAGCCTGTAAAATGCACACAGTGGGACGGGTATGTTAATATGGGGTATATTTGCAGTATTCATTTGTTGGGGTAATTCACTGTCTAGAGAACCAATAAAGCTGGAATAATGACAAAGTAAACTCATACGTAAACCAAATATACAATATTACAGCTTTCATTCTAATAGCTTATACCTTTGGGATCCCTGTTAGTTAGATGTAGCTCTCCCTGAGGGTCAGAGGCACTGAGCTTTTGGTTTATTGCTGATGTAAATCATCTTGGTGCATCTGATTCAGCTCAGTTCCACAGACAGATAAATAGGGCCACTAAGGACCTGTCAGTCGTACCAGTCCATCACTACCACCGACACCATCAATGTTCATCATTCATTCATCCAACCACTCATTTATTTCCATAATCCAATGAATTGTTAGCTCTATTTGGTTAGATCCCCCTGTTTTATGTATCCCACAGTCAATAATCTGCTTGCTAAGCTAGTCAGAGTATGCCCACTGTGTGTTGGCTACAATTAGGTTATTGTGATTCCCCTTTATGCTGCGGTGGGCCTTTGATTGAATAATCCTTTGCATATTGTAGCATTACAGGCGGTTCAGATCCTAAAGGCTCGGGGTAATCCAGATGTTGGCAGAGACTTGGTTTCTTGCCCACACCGAGCGACAGGGGAGGCGAGTGTCAACAATTCTTGGAGAATGCCGGCTACACTAGCGCAGACTGTGTCCAACCTTATACAGCAATGGAGAGTAGGACTTTCACCCTCTATTTGACTTATATATTCTACCATCTACCTCTACTTTCTCCTTTTAGAGGGGTCTACATCAGTGTTTCCCAACTCCGGTCCTCCAGTTCCCCCAACAGCACACGTTGTTTTTGTAGACCCGGACAAAAACACCTGGTTCAACTTGTCAAGGGCTTGATGATTGGTTGACAAGTAGAATCAGGTGTGCTTGTCCGGGGTACTGGAGGACTGGAGTTGGGAAACACTGATCTACAGTGTATTGCGCTGTTCTCCAAATGTAATCGCTGTCTATACACCATTGCAGGGGTGTACTTCTTGAGTGTACTTTGAGGACAAAACAAATGACACTTCACTTGCTCAACTAAAACAGAATGTTGTCATCATAATGCTGATGATAAACGTATCACTGTTTTAACTGAGGATGAATGGAAGTGGTGTTGACTTGTGGCGTTCTATTTGAATCTCTTACTGAAGAGAGTGGCCGGTCAGCTCCTCACTTTGTTTAAAGAGCTCCAGTCGAGACATGGTGGGCAAACACAGTTCAGTGTCATTAAGCAAACATGCCCAGGGGAGGTTCTGGGATCTCCCTCCCTCCCTCCCAGTTGATGTTGTGTATCGAATGAGATCACACACAGTGGCTTCAGAAAGTATTCACACCCCTTCACTTTTTCACTTTTTCCACTTTTTCCAAATGTTGTGCCTGAACTGAATTTAAAATTCATTCAATTTATATTTTGTGGCACTGCCCTACACACAATACCCCTTAATGTCAAAGTGGAATAATGTTTTTACACATTAATAAAAATAAAAAACTGAAATGTCTTGAGTCAATGAGCATTCAACCTCTTTATGGCTAACCTAAATGTGTTCAGGGGTAAAAATGTCCTGAACAAGTCACATAATAAGTTGCATGGACTCACTCTGTGTGCTATAATAGCGTTTAACATGATTTTTGAATGACTACTCCATCTCTGTACTCCACACATGCAATTATCTGTAAGGTCCCTCAGTGAAGCAGTGAATTTCAAGCACAGATTCAACCACAAAGACCAGGAGGTTTTCCTTCCCAAGTCTTGTGTGTTCTTCTCAGCTCTGTGTTCCAACATCTGCGTAGCAAACTGTGTTTGAAATGTCTCTTGCATCACACACTACGTCCCAAGCCCATTTAAGATGTACCATGTGAAGCAATTCCCGTACTCCTTTTGATCCTTTTGGAAACAGGGGCAGATCTCTGGGAAACGGGGCAGATCTCTGCGAAACAGGGCAGATCTCTGGGAAACGGGTGGGGGAATTAAGACGTATTTCATATCGGTGAAATTTGTGCAAAGCGTCTGCGATGTATGATGCAGCAGTTGATGTGAACATCCATAATTGGGGATCTAGATGACCTAATTCTATACGGCAGCTCTAAAGTCCATCTTTAAGACTCTACAGTCAATAGTGTGTATGTGTGCTTGTGTGTTCGTGTGCATGCTTGTACGCACATGTGTGAATCTACTGTGTAAATATCCACTGAAGCTGGAATATCCTTGCATGCAAACCAAAGTCTATGCCTATTGAGGAGTTGTTTGAATATACAGTGCCTTCAGAAAGTATGGATACACCTTTTTGTTCAGTTACAGCCTCAATTCAAAACGGATTAAATTCATTTTTGTCCTCACCCATCTACATACAATATCCCATAATGACAAAGTGAAAACATGTTTTTAGGAATTTTAGTACATTTATTGAAAATTAAATTCTGAAATATCACATTTACATAAGTATTCACACCCCTTGTCAATACGTTAGAATCACCTTTGGCAGCGATTACAGCTGTGCGTCTTTCTGGGTAAGTCTCTAAGATCTTTACACACCTGGATTGTGTAATATTTGCACATATTCTTTGTAAAATTCTTCAAGCTCCGTCAAGTTGGTTGTTGATCATTGCTAGACAACAATGTCTTTATATAGATTTTCAAACCAATTTAAGTCAAAACTGTAACTAGGTCAGTAACATTCAATGTCGTCTTGGTAAGTTACGCCAGTGTATCTTTGACCATGTGTTTTAGGTTACTGTCCTGCTGAAAGGTGAATTTGTCTCTCAGTGTCTGTTGGAAAGCAGACTGAAGCAGGTTTTCCTTTAGGATTTTGCCTGTGCAAAATAATAATAAATCCCTAGTCATGATGCAGCCACCACCATGCTTGAAAATGTGGTACTGTTGGTTCCACTTTTCTGTGCTCCGTTATTTACTTAACAAATAAGGAATACTCAAAATGTGCATATATAAAATTAAGATATTTTAATTAGAATACAGCCGTAGACAGAGGTCAAAGATCAACATACAGCTTATCTCTCTCTGAGTTCTGCCCCGAATAAAGAAAGACAGTATCTTATTTACCAGAGATCACCCCTTATCCTATGTCAAACCCTGCATGTGCAGTTTAAAGAACAAGTTATTCTTAACACAAGGTTTCCGAGAACCTGTCTCAGCGGTATGCAAATCTGCCCTTGTTTCAGAGAGAAACCGAAGCTCTCTCTCTGTGTCTCGCTATCACCCTCAGTCCTTTTCCTCACCTTTTCTCACAGACGCGAGGCTGTGGGTTTTAACAGAGAGCTAGACACAGACAGAGGCCTCCCAATATTCAGCTATACAGTGAGCATAAGGACAATGGCACGTAAGCCAATTAATAACAACATAATCAATGGTGGGGGTCTTCAGAAGAACCCCAAAATCAACTTTAACCCAACAGTACTCAGTGATGTGTTGTGCTGGATATGCCTAAAGCATAACCCTTTCAGGACATAACGTTCATTTCTTTGCCTCATTTTTTGCGGTTTCACTTTAGTGCCTTATTGCAAACAGGATGCATGTTTTGGATTTTTTAAATACTGTACAGGCTTCCTTCTTTTCCCGTTTAGGTTAGTATTGTGGAGTAACTACAATGTTGTTGATCCATCTTCAGTTTCTCCCCATCACAGCCTATCACAGCTGTTACTGTTTTAAAGTCACCATTGGCCTCATAGTGAAATCTGTGAGTGGTTTCCTTCCTCTCCAGCAGAGTCCAGAGTTAGGAAGGATGCCTGTATCTTTGTGTAAGGTTCTGCTTTTCTTTTCTTAGTCAACCTTGTGTTCTTGATCGAAGCCCTGTTTCTTTGTGTTCTGGAACGTAGCCCTGTTTCTTTGTGTTCTGAACGTAGCCCTGTTTCTTTGTGTTCTGGAATGTAGCCCTGTCTTTCATTTTTTGTTCATTGATTTCACCTGTGTTCGTTTCTCACCTGGTCTCATCAGCTCCCTATTTAGTTCAGTTCTATCTGTTTGTATGGTTGTGAGGTATTGTTTGTTTTGTCTGCCTACCTGTGACCACAATTCCTGCCTTCTGCAAAGGCTTAATAAACATCTGCCGCACTCTGCGCGTGAGTCTACACCTTTTTCTCCCTGAGTATTCATTACACTATGTAGTGACTTGGTGTATTGATACACAATTCAAAGTGTAATTGATAACTTCACCATGCTCAAAGGGATGTTCAATGTCTGCTTTGTGAGGGAAGAACGCGAAATCTGGCACTAATAACAATACAAACCTTCATTAACTGCATAGTGCAGTAGAGCAAACTAGGTCATTATTAATGGAGTAAATGAACTTCGTAGTGCGGTATAGTACACTAAGTTATTATTAATGGAGTAAATGAACTTCGTAGTGCGGTATAGTACACTAGGTCATTATTAATGGAGTAAATGAACTTTGTAGTGCGGTATAGTACACTAGGTCATTATTAATGGAGTAAATGAACTTCGTAGTGCGGTATAGTACACTAGGTCATTATTAATGGAGTAAATGAACTTCGTAGTGCGGTATAGTACACTAGGTCATTATTAATGGAGTAAATTAACTTTGTAGTGCGGTATAGTACACTAGGTCATTATTAATGGAGTAAATTAACTTCGTAGTGCGGTAGAGTACACTAGGTCATTATTAATGGAGTAAATGAACTTCGTAGTGCGGTATAGTACACTAGGTTATTATTAATGGAGTAAATGAACTTCGTAGTGCGGTATAGTACACTAGGTTATTATTAATGGAGTAAATGAACTTCGTAGTGCGGTATAGTACACTAGGTTATTATTAATGGAGTAAATGAACTTCGTAGTGCGGTATAGTACACTAGGTTATTATTAATGGAGTAAATGAACTTCGTAGTGCGGTATAGTACACTAGGTCATTATTAATGGAGTAAATGAACCGTAGTGTGGTAGAGTACACTAGGTCATTATTAATGGAGTAAATGAACTTTGTAGTGCGGTATAGTACACTAGGTCATTATTAATGGAGTAAATTAACTTCGTAGTGCGGTAGAGTACACTAGGTCATTATTAATGGAGTAAATGAACTTTGTAGTGCGGTATAGTACACTAGGTTATTATTAATGGAGTAAATTAACTTCGTAGTGCGGTATAGTACACTAGGTCATTATTAATGGAGTAAATTAACTTTGTAGTGCGGTATAGTACACTAGGTTATTATTAATGGAGTAAATGAACTTCGTAGTGCGGTATAGTACACTAGGTCATTATTAATGGAGTAAATGAACTTCGTAGTGCGGTATAGTACACTAGGTCATTATTAATGGAGTAAATGAACTCCATAGTGCGGTATAGTACACTAGGTTATTATTAATGGAGTAAATGAACTTCGTAGTGCGGTATAGTACACCAGGTCATTATTAATGGAGTAAATGAACTTCGTAGTGCGGTATAGTAAACTAGGTCATTATTAATGGAGTAAATGAACTTTGTAGTGCGGTATAGTACACTAAGTCATTATTATTGAGTAAATGAACTTCGTAGTGCGGTAGAGTAAACTAGGTCATTATTAATGGAGTAAATGAACTTCGTAGTGCGGTAGAGTAAACTAGGTCATTATTAATGGAGTAAATGAACTTCGTAGTGCGGTATAGTACACTACTGTAGGTAATTACGAATGTTAAATGACGAATGCGGATGATAAACTGCAATAAATCAAGTTTAGAACGTCTGAATGGAATAGGGACAAAAATGACAGCAAATGCAGGAATTCTGAATGTTGAGGAGTCAGAGACCAGTTCTATTTTGTTTGATGTGAGTCATATGAATCATTCAATCAACTGCCAAATTGTCTCAACTGAGAATCTATAACAGGAACTCTAATTAAATATGCATCATAGAGTTCTATTCAATCATTTCACTCATTACGAACCACAATACCCTGTTGGCAAGATCACTTGCAACTCTGTGGCAAACAGTTTGACAACTTGAAACATAAATATTCCTAAAAAGAAAAGGAAATCTTCCCCTCTCCAAAAAAGACTGTAGACTGGGAAGAAACTTCTTGAATGACTCTCTATGGCACAATGTGCTCTGTTCCACAGAGTGTGCTGTTCCCCTGTTGGAATGTGAATGTGGGACTAGCTTGTGATGATTTTGAAAAGAAATAAAGATTTGAATGATTAGTATCCCCTCCTGGTAGGAATAACTCAGCCAAACGGGCCCCTCGGGCTAATCTACCATTTGCATACTAAAAGAAATGAAAGGCTCATACAGAATACAGCATAATCCTCCTCCATCCTTGTGTTTCTCAAGACGAGTCACTTGGAGCACATAAAGCGGAGAGGAGAGGAAGCCCTGAAAAGTACTGCAGAATATGTACTGAGCTAGGACTAAGTCCCATTCAGGGCTGGACTGGCCAACCTGGCATTTCAGGCAAATGCCAGATGGGCTGGTCCATTTATAGCTCAGTGGGTCTGTCCGTTTTGTGTTGTTGTTGAGCAAAATGACGATGATCTGGCTAATAATGGGGGGTTGGGTTATAGCATAGATACTGTATGTTGAATTATAATGCTTCGAAAGCTAGAAATATTCACTGTATTTTGACTTTGAAAAATCAACACGATCCAAGTGGGTTCTGTGCACAGGTGTTGGCTAAATCTTTATCCATTCATTCATCTGCACTCTAATAAATGGTGTTGTCAGGGAGAAGAATGTGGTGGGTCATCCCCCTTGTAAATAAGTTGAAAATCATTCAGGATCCTTCATCTCTCTCTCCTCCTCTACATCATCCGTCTGTCATCAGGAGACTGTTCTGTTACTCCTCCACAGAGCACAGGGTAGAATGCTGTTTGGGATCCAAATAGTCCTACAGTAATAGTCATACAGTAATAATCCTACAGTAGGAGTCCAACAGTAATAGTCTTACATCAATACTCTCACAGTAATAGTCCTACAGTAGCAGTCCAACAGTAATGATCTTACATCAATACTCTCACAGCAATAGTCCTACAGTAATAGTCCTACAGTAGGAGTCCAGAGTAATAGTCATACAGTGATAGTCATACAGTGATAGTCATGCAGTGATAGTCATACAGTGATAGTCCTAGAGTAATAGTCATACAGTAATAGTCATACAGTGATAGTCCTAGAGTAATAGTCATACAGTGATAGTCATACAGTGATAGTCATACAGTGATAGTCCTAGAGTAATAGTCATACAGTGATAGTCATACAGTGATAGTCCTACAGTGATAGTCCTACGGTGATAGTCCAACAGTGATAGTCCTACAGTGATAGTCCTACAGTGATAGTCCTACAGTGATAGTCCAACAGTGATAGTCCTACAGTGATAGTCCAACAGTGATAGTCCTACAGTGATAGTCATACAGTGATAGTCCTACAGTGATAGTCCTACAGTGATAGTCCAACAGTGATAGTCCTACAGTGATAGTCATACAGTGATAGTCCTACAGTGATAGTCCTACAGTGATAGTCATACGGTGATAGTCCTACAGTGATAGTCCTACAGTGAGAGTCATACAGTGATAGTCCTACAGTGATAGTCCTACAGTGATAGTCCTACAGTAATAGTCCTACAGTAATAGTCCTACAGTGATAGTCATACAGTGATAGTCCTAGAGTAATAGTCATACAGTGATAGTCCTACAGTGATAGTCCTACAGTGATAGTCCTACAGTGATAGTCCAACAGTGATAGTCCTACAGTGATAGTCCAACAGTGATAGTCCTACGGTGATAGTCCTACAGTGATAGTCCCACAGTGATAGTCCTACAGTGATAGTCCAACAGTGATAGTCCTACAGTGATAGTCCTACAGTGATAGTCCTACAGTGATAGTCATACAGTGATAGTCCTACAGTGATAGTCCTACAGTGAGAGTCATACAGTGATAGTCCTACAGTGATAGTCCTACAGTGATAGTCCTACAGTAATAGTCCTACAGTAATAGTCCTACAGTGATAGTCATACAGTGATAGTCCTAGAGTAATAGTCATACAGTGATAGTCCTACAGTGATAGTCCTACAGTAATAGTCCTACAGTGATAGTCCTACAGTGATAGTCCTACAGTAATAGTCCTACAGTGATAGTCCTACAGTGATAGTCCTACAGTGATAGTCCTACAGTAATAGTCCTACAGTAATAGTCCTACAGTGATAGTCATACAGTGATAGTCCTACAGTAATAGTCATACAGTGATAGTCCTACAGTGATAGTCCTACAGTAATAGTCCTACAGTGATAGTCCTACAGTGATAGTCCTACAGTAATAGTCCTACAGTGATAGTCCTACAGTGATAGTCCTACAGTGATAGTCCTACAGTGATAGTCCTACAGTGATAGTCCTACAGTGATATTCCTACAGTGATATTCCTACAGTGATAGTCCTACAGTGATAGTCCTACAGTGATAGTCCTACAGTGATTGTCCTAGAGTAATAGTCTCACAGTAATAGTCCTACATCAATACTCTCTCAGTAATAGTCCAACAGTAATAGTCCTAGAGTAACATTCCAACAGTAATGGTCCTACATCAATACTCTCTCAGTAATAGTCTTACAGTCATAGTCCTACAGTAATAGTCCTAGAGTCATAGTCTTACAGTAATAGATCTACATCAATAGTCCCACAGTAGTAGTCCTACATCAATACTCTCTCAGTTGTAAGTCGCTCTGGATAAGAGCGTCTGCTAAATGACTTAAATGTAAATGTAAATGTAATAGTCTTACAGTCATAGTCTTACAGTAGTAGTCCTAGAGTCATAGTCTTACAGTAATAGTCCTAGAGTCATAGTCTTACAGTAGTAGTCCTAGAGTAATAGTTCTAGAGTAATAGTCTTACAGTAGTAGTCCTAGAGTCATAGTCTTACAGTAATAGTCCTAGAGTAATAGTCTTACAGTAGTAGTCCTAGAGTCATAGTCTTACAGTAATAGTCCTAGAATAATAGTCTTACAGTAGTAGTCCTAGGGTAATAGTCTTACAGTAATAGTCCTAGAGTCATTGTCTTACAGTAGTAGTCCTAGAGTCATAGTCTTACAGTAATAGTCCTAGAGTCATAGTCTTACAGTAATAGTCCTACAGTAATAGTCCTACAGTAATAGTCCTAGAGTCATAGTCTTACAGTAGTAGTCCTAGAGTCATAGTCTTACAGTATTAGTCCTAGAGTAATAGTCCTAGAGTAATAGTCCTAGAGTAATAGTCCTACAGTAATAGTCCTACAGTAATAGTCCTACAGTAATAGTCCTAGAGCATTAGTCTTACAGTAGTAGTCCTAGAGTCATAGTCTTACAGTAATAGATATACATCAATAGTCTCACAGTAATAGTCTCACAGTAATAGTCCTGGAGTAATAGTCCTACAGTAATAGTCCTAGAGTAATATTCCTACAGTAATAGTCTTACAGTAATAGTCCTAGAGCATTAGTCCTAGAGTCATAGTCTTACAGTAATAGATATACATCATTACTCTCACAGTAATAGTCTTACAGTAATAGTCCTAGAGCATTAGTCTTACAGTAGTAGTCCTAGAGTCATAGTCTTACAGTAATAGTCCTAGAGTCATAGTCTTACAGTAATAGTCCTACAGTAATAGTCTTACAGTAATAGTCCTAGAGTCATAGTCTTACAGTAATATTCCTACAGTAATACTCTTACAGTAGTAGTCCTAGAGCATTAGTCTTACAGTAGTAGTCCTAGAGTCATAGTCTTACAGTAATAGTCCTAGAGTCATAGTCTTACAGTAATAGTCCTACAGTAATAGTCCTACAGTAATAGTCCTAGAGTCATAGTCTTACAGTAATAGATATACATCAATAGTCTCACAGTAATAGTCTTACAGTAATAGTCCTAGAGCATTAGTAGTCCTAGAGTCATAGTCTTACAGTAATAGATATACATCAATAGTCTCACAGTAATAGTCTCACAGTAATAGTCCTGGAGTAATAGTCCTACAGTAATAGTCCTAGAGTAATATTCCTACAGTAAAAGTCTTACAGTAATAGTCCTAGAGCATTAGTCCTAGAGTCATAGTCTTACAGTAATAGATATACATCATTACTCTCACAGTAATAGTCTTACAGTAATAGTCCTAGAGCATTAGTCTTACAGTAGTAGTCCTAGAGTCATACATTTACATTTACATTTAAGTCATTTAGCAGACGCTCTTATCCAGAGCGACTTACAAATTGGTGCATTCACCTTATGACCTCCAGTGGAACAGTAGTGCATCTAAATCTTTCGGGGGGAGGGGGTGAGAGGGATTACTTTATCCTATCCTAGGTATTCCTTAAAGAGGTGGGGTTTCAGGTGTCTCCGGACGGTGGTGATTGACTCCCGCTGTCCTGGCGTCGTGAGGGAGTTTGTTCCACCATTGGGGGGCCAGAGCAGCGAACAGTTTTGACTGGGCTGAGCGGGAACTCAGCCTAGTCTTACAGTAATAGTCCTAGAGTCATAGTCTTACAGTAATAGTCCTACAGTAATAGTCTTACAGTAATAGTCCTAGAGTCATAGTCTTACAGTAATATTCCTACAGTAATAGTCTTACAGTAGTAGTCCTAGAGCATTAGTCTTACAGTAGTAGTCCTAGAGTCATAGTCTTACAGTAATAGTCCTAGAGTCATAGTCTTACAGTAATAGTCCTACAGTAATAGTCCTAGAGTCATAGTCTTACAGTAGTAGTCCTAGAGTCATAGTCTTACAGTATTAGTCCTAGAGTAATAGTCCTAGAGTAATAGTCCTACAGTAATAGTCCTACAGTCATAGTCTTACAGTATTAGTCCCAGAGTAATAGTCCTAGAGTAATAGTCCTAGAGTAATAGTCCTACAGTAATAGTCCTACAGTAATAGTCCTACAGTAATAGTCCTAGAGTAATAGTCCTACAGTAATAGTCCTAGAGCATTAGTCTTACAGTAGTAGTCCTAGAGTCATAGTCTTACAGTAATAGATATACATCAATAGTCTCACAGTAATAGTTTTACAGTAATAGTCCTAGAGCATTAGTCTTACAGTAGTAGTCCTAGAGCATTAGTCTTACAGTAGTAGTCCTAGAGTCATAGTCTTACAGTAATAGATATACATCAATAGTCTCACAGTAATAGTCTCACAGTAATAGTCCTACAGTAGTAGTCCTAGAGTCATAGTCTTACAGTAATAGTCCTGGAGTAATAGTCCTACAGTAATAGTCATACAGTAATAGTCCTAGAGCATTAGTCTTACAGTAGTAGTCCTAGAGTCATAGTCTTACAGTAGTAGTCCTAGAGTCATAGTCTTACAGTAGTAGTCCTAGATTCGTAGTCTTACAGCAAGAGATATACATCATTACTCTCACAGTAATAGTCTTACAGTAATAGTCCTAGAGCATTAGTCTTACAGTAGTAGTCCTAGAGTCATAGTCTTACAGTAATAGATATACATCAATAGTCTCACAGTAATAGTTTTACAGTAATAGTCCTAGAGCATTAGTCTTACAGTAGTAGTCCTAGAGCATTAGTCTTACAGTAGTAGTCCTAGAGTCATAGTCTTACAGTAATAGATATACATCAATAGTCTCACAGTAATAGTCTCACAGTAATAGTCCTACAGTAGTAGTCCTAGAGTCATAGTCTTACAGTAATAGTCCTGGAGTAATAGTCCTACAGTAATAGTCATACAGTAATAGTCCTAGAGCATTAGTCTTACAGTAGTAGTCCTAGAGTCATAGTCTTACAGTAGTAGTCCTAGAGTCATAGTCTTACAGTAGTAGTCCTAGATTCGTAGTCTTACAGCAAGAGATATACATCATTACTCTCACAGTAATAGTCTTACAGTAATAGTCCTAGAGTAATAGTCTTACAGTAATAGTCCAAGAGTAATAGTCCTACAGTAATAGACCTACAGTAATAGTCCTAGAGTAATAGTCTTACAATAATAGTCCTAGAGTAATAGCCTTACAGTAATAGTCCTGGAGTCATAGTCTTACAGTAATAGATATACATCATTACTCTCACAGTAATAGTCCTAGAGCATTAGTCTTACAGTAGTAGTCCTAGAGTCATAGTCTTACAGTAATAGATATACATCAATAGTCTCACAGTAATTGTCTCACAGTAATAGTCCTGGAGTAATAGTCCTACAGTAATAGTCCTAGAGTAATATTCCTACAGTAATAGTCCTAGCATAAGAGTACAACAGTAATAGTCCTACAGTAATACTCTCACAGTAATAGTCTTACAGTCATAGTCCTACAGTAATAGTCCTAGAGTCATAGTCTTACAGTCATAGTCCTACAGTAATAGTCCTAGAGCATTAGTCCTAGAGTCATAGTCTTACAGTAATAGATATACATCATTACTCTCACAGTAATAGTCTTACAGTAATAGTCCTAGAGCATTAGTCTTACAGTAGTAGTCCTAGAGCATTAGTCTTACAGTAGTAGTCCTAGAGTCATAGTCTTACAGTAATAGTCCTAGAGTAATAGTCTTACAGTAGTAGTCCTAGAGTCATAGTCTTACAGTAATAGTCCTAGAATAATAGTCTTACAGTAGTAGTCCTAGGGTAATAGTCTTACAGTAATAGTCCTAGAGTCATTGTCTTACAGTAGTAGTCCTAGAGTCATAGTCTTACAGTAATAGTCCTAGAGTCATAGTCTTACAGTAATAGTCCCACAGTAATAGTCCTACAGTATTAGTCCTAGAGTCATAGTCTTACAGTAATAGTCCTACAGTAATAGTCCTCGAGCATTAGTCTTACAGTAGTAGTCCTAGAGTCATAGTCTTACAGTAATAGATATACATCAATAGTCTCACAGTAATAGTCCTACAGTAGTAGTCCTAGATTCATAGTCTTACAGCAAGAGATATACATCATTACTCTCACAGTAATAGTCTTACAGTAATAGTCCTGGAGTAATAGTCCTACAGTAATAGTCCTGGAGTAATAGTCTTACATCATTACTCTCACAGTAATAGTCCAACAGTAATAGTCCTAGCATAAGAGTCCAACAGTAATAGTCTTACATCATTACTCTCACAGTCATACTCTCACAGTAATAGTCCTACAGTAATAGTCCTACAGTAATAGTCCTACAGTAATAGTCCTAGCATAAGAGTCCAACAGTAATAGTCTTACATCATTACTCTCACAGTAATAGTCCTACAGTAATAGTCCTACAGTAATAGTCCTAGCATAAGAGTCCAACAGTAATAGTCCTACAGTAATACTCTCACAGTAATAGTCTTACAGTAATAGTCCTACAGTAATACTCTCACAGTAATAGTCCTACTGTAATACTTTAATCTGGTCATATTGTGCATCAGTAAATATACAAGAGGAACACATTTAGTTCTGTACATGTCAACGTGACATACAGTATTGTGATACTAGCTAGGCTAAAATCGGTGTATGTCCATTGTTACTTAAATGCTTATTTTGACCATAACAGCAGGGTAAGTAGTAGCGCTTTTGTACTGTTTATGACGCAAGAAGATAGACAGGGAACAGTTAAATTCACACACACACACACACACACACACACACACACACACACACACACACACACACACACACACACACACACGCACACAGAAGCGAAATCATATTGCAGAGAGCAAGATAGTGTGTATACTGTGGGATCTGCTGAAGAGCAGAAACAGGGGATTGCAGGGTGACCACACACACAGAGGATCATCTCCCGAGAAGATGTATCCACCAGCCCCAAATTACACACAGACACCACCCATATACAGTACAGAGATATAATGACTTAACTATACACAGACCACCATATAGTATACAGAGATAGAATGACTTAACTAAACACAGACCACCATATAGTATACAGAGATATAATGACTTAACTAAACACAGACCACCATATAGTATACAGAGATAGAATGACTTAACTATACACAGACCACCATATAGTATACAGAGATAGAATGACTTAACTATACACAGACCACCATATAGTATACAGAGATAGAATGACTTAACTATACACAGACCACCATATAGTATACAGAGATAGAATGACTTAACTAAACACAGACCACCATATAGTATACAGAGATAGAATGACTTAACTATACGCAGACCACCATATAGTATACAGAGATAGAATGACTTAACTAAACACAGACCACCATATAGTATACAGAGATAGAATGACTTAACTAAACACAGACCACCATATAGTATAGAGAGATAGAATGACTTAACTAAACACAGACCACCATATAGTATACAGAGATAGAATGACTTAACTAAACACAGACCACCATATAGTATACAGAGATAGAATGACTTAACTAAACACAGACCACCATATAGTATACAGAGATAGAATGACTTAACTATACACAGACCACCATATAGTATACAGAGATATAATGACTTAACTATACACAGACCACCATATAGTATACAGAGATAGAATGACTTAACTAAACACAGACCACCATATAGTATACAGAGATAGAATGACTTAACTATACACAGACCACCATATAGTATACAGAGATATAATGACTTAACTATACACAGACCACCATATAGTATACAGAGATAGAATGACTTAACTATACACAGACCACCATATAGTATACAGAGATATAATGACTTAACTATACACAGACCACCATATAGTATACAGAGATAGAATGACTTAACTAAACACAGACCACCATATAGTATACAGAGATAGAATGACTTAACTAAACACAGACCACCATATAGTATACAGAGATAGAATGACATAACTATACACAGACGACCATATAGTATACAGAGATAGAATGACTTAACTAAACACAGACCACCATATAGTATACAGAGATAGAATGACTTAACTAAACACAGACCACCATATAGTATACAGAGATAGAATGACTTAACTAAACACAGACCACCATATAGTATACAGAGATAGAATGACTTAACTAAACACAGACCACCATATAGTATACAGAGATAGAATGACTTAACTATACACAGACCACCATATAGTATACAGAGATATAATGACTTAACTATACACAGACCACCATATAGTATACAGAGATAGAATGACTTAACTAAACACAGACCACCATATAGTATACAGAGATAGAATGACTTAACTATACACAGACCACCATATCGTATACAGAGATATAATGACTTAACTATACACAGACCACCATATAGTATACAGAGATAGAATGACTTAACTATACACAGACCACCATATAGTATACAGAGATATAATGACTTAACTATACACAGACCACCATATAGTATACAGAGATAGAATGACTTAACTAAACACAGACCACCATATAGTATACAGAGATAGAATGACTTAACTAAACACAGACCACCATATAGTATAGAGAGATAGAATGACTTAACTATACACAGACCACCATATAGTATACAGAGATAGAATGACTTAACTATACACAGACCACCATATAGTATACAGAGATATATAATGACTTAACTATACACAGACCACCATATAGTATACAGAGATAGAATGACTTAACTATACACAGACCACCATATAGTATACAGAGATATAATGACTTAACTATACACAGACCACCATATAGTATACAGAGATAGAATGACTTAACTAAACACAGACCACCATATAGTATACAGAGATAGAATGACTTAACTAAACACAGACCACCATATAGTATAGAGAGATAGAATGACTTAACTATACACAGACCACCATATAGTATACAGAGATAGAATGACTTAACTATACACAGACCACCATATAGTATACAGAGATAGAATGACTTAACTAAACACAGACCACCATATAGTATACAGAGATAGAATGACTTAACTAAACACAGACCACCATATAGTATACAGAGATAGAATGACATAACTATACACAGACCACCATATAGTATACAGAGATAGAATGACTTAACTAAACACAGACCACCATATAGTATACAGAGATAGAATGACTTAACTATACACAGACCACCATATAGTATACAGAGATATAATGACTTAACTATACACAGACCACCATATAGTATACAGAGATAGAATGACTTAACTAAACACAGACCACCATATAGTATACAGAGATAGAATGACTTAACTATACGCAGACCACCATATAGTATACAGAGATAGAATGACTTAACTAAACACAGACCACCATATAGTATACAGAGATAGAATGACTTAACTAAACACAGACCACCATATAGTATAGAGATAGAATGACTTAACTAAACACAGACCACCATATAGTATACAGAGATAGAATGACTTAACTAAACACAGACCACCATATAGTATACAGAGATAGAAATGACTTAACTAAACACAGACCACCATATAGTATACAGAGATAGAATGACTTAACTATACAGACCACCATATAGTATACAGAGATATAATGACTTAACTATACACAGACCACCATATAGTATACAGAGATAGAATGACTTAACTAAACACAGACCACCATATAGTATACAGAGATAGAATGACTTAACTATACACAGACCACCATATAGTATACAGAGATATAATGACTTAACTATACACAGACCACCATATAGTATACAGAGATAGAATGACTTAACTATACACAGACCACCCATATAGTATACAGAGATATAATGACTTAACTATACACAGACCACCATATAGTATACAGAGATAGAATGACTTAACTAAACACAGACCACCATATAGTATACAGAGATAGAATGACTTAACTAAACACAGACCACCATATAGTATACAGAGATAGAATGACATAACTATACACAGACGACCATATAGTATACAGAGATAGAATTACTTAACTATACACAGACCACCATATAGTATACAGAGATAGAATGACTTAACTAAACACAGACCACCATATAGTATACAGAGATAGAATGACTTAACTATACGCAGACCACCATATAGTATACAGAGATAGAATGACTTAACTAAACACAGACCACCATATAGTATACAGAGATAGAATGACTTAACTAAACACAGACCACCATATAGTATAGAGAGATAGAATGACTTAACTAAACACAGACCACCATATAGTATACAGAGATAGAATGACTTAACTAAACACAGACCACCATATAGTATACAGAGATAGAATGACTTAACTAAACACAGACCACCATATAGTATACAGAGATATAATGACTTAACTAAACACAGACCACCATATAGTATACAGAGATAGAATGACTTAACTATACACAGACCACCATATAGTATACAGAGATAGAATGACTTAACTATACACAGACCACTCATATAGTATATGCAGAGATAGAATGACTTAACTATACACAGACCACCATATAGTATACAGAGATAGAATGACTTAACTAAACACAGACCACCATATAGTATACAGAGATAGAATGACTTAACTAAACACAGACCACCATATAGTATACAGAGATAGAATGACTTAACTAAACACAGACCACCATATAGTATACAGAGATAGAATGACTTAACTATACACAGACCACCATATAGTATACAGAGATATAATGACTTAACTATACACAGACCACCATATAGTATACAGAGATAGAATGACTTAACTAAACACAGACCACCATATAGTATACAGAGATAGAATGACTTAACTATACACAGACCACCATATAGTATACAGAGATATAATGACTTAACTATACACAGACCACCATATAGTATACAGAGATAGAATGACCATAGTATACAGAGATAGAATGACTTAACTACACAGACCACCATATAGTATACAGAGATATAATGACTTAACTATACACAGACCACCATATAGTATACAGAGATAGAATGACTTAACTAAACACAGACCACCATATAGTATACAGAGATAGAATGACATATAGTAACTAAACACAGACCACCATATAGTATAGAGAGATAGAATGACTTAACTATACACAGACCACCATATAGTATACAGAGATAGAATGACTTAACTATACAGACCACCATATAGTATACAGAGATATAATGACTTAACTATACACAGACCACCATATAGTATACAGAGATAGAATGACTTAACTATACACAGACCACCATATAGTATACAGAGATATAATGACTTAACTATACACAGACCACCATATAGTATACAGAGATAGAATGACTTAACTAAACACAGACCACCATATAGTATACAGAGATAGAATGACTTAACTAAACACAGACCACCATATAGTATAGAGAGATAGAATGACTTAACTATACACAGACCACCATATAGTATACAGAGATAGAATGACTTAACTATACACAGACCACCATATAGTATACAGAGATAGAATGACTTAACTAAACACAGACCACCATATAGTATACAGAGATAGAATGACTTAACTAAACACAGACCACCATATAGTATACAGAGATAGAATGACATAACTATACACAGACCACCATATAGTATACAGAGATAGAATGACTTAACTAAACACAGACCACCATATAGTATACAGAGACATAGAATGACTTAACTATACACAGACCACCATATAGTATACAGAGATATAATGACTTAACTATACACAGACCACCATATAGTATACAGAGATAGAATGACTTAACTAAACACAGACCACCATATAGTATACAGAGATAGAATGACTTAACTATACGCAGACCACCATAGTATACAGAGATAGAATGACTTAACTAAACACAGACCACCATATAGTATACAGAGATAGAATGACTTAACTAAACACAGACCACCATATAGTATAGAGATAGAATGACTTAACTAAACACAGACCACCATATAGTATACAGAGATAGAATGACTTAACTAAACACAGACCACCATATAGTATACAGAGATAGAATGACTTAACTAAACACAGACCACCATATAGTATACAGAGATAGAATGACTTAACTAGGCACAGACCACCATATAGTATACAGAGATATAATGACTTAACTATACACAGACCACCATATAGTATACAGAGATAGAATGACTTAACTAAACACAGACCACCATATAGTATACAGAGATAGAATGACTTAACTATACACAGACCACCATATAGTATACAGAGATATAATGACTTAACTATACACAGACCACCATATAGTATACAGAGATAGAATGACTTAACTATACACAGACCACCATATAGTATACAGAGATATAATGACTTAACTATACACAGACCACCATATAGTATACAGAGATAGAATGACTTAACTAAACACAGACCACCATATAGTATACAGAGATAGAATGATTTAACTAAACACAGACCACCATATAGTATACAGAGATAGAATGACATAACTATACACAGACTGACCATATAGTATACAGAGATAGAATGACTTAACTAAACACAGACCACCATATAGTATACAGAGATAGAATGACTTAACTATACACAGACCACCATATAGTATACAGAGATAGAATGACTTAACTATACACAGACCACCATATAGTATACAGAGATAGAATGACTTAACTAAACACAGACCACCATATAGTATACAGAGATAGAATGACTTAACTATCGCAGACCACCATATAGTATACAGAGATAGAATGACTTAACTAAACACAGACCACCATATAGTATACAGAGATAGAATTACTTAACTAAACACAGACCACCATATAGTATAGAGATAGAATGAGCTTAACTAAACACAGACCACCATATAGTATACAGAGATAGAATGACTTAACTAAACACAGACCACCATATAGTATACAGAGATAGAATGACTTAACTAAACACAGACCACCATATAGTATACAGAGATAGAATGACTTAACTATACACAGACCACCATATAGTATACAGAGATAGAATGACTTAACTATACACAGACCACCATATAGTATACAGAGATAGAATGACTTAACTATACACAGACCACCATATAGTATACAGAGATAGTATGACTTAACTATACACAGACCACCATATAGTATACAGAGATAGAATGACTTAACTATACACATACCACCATATAGTATACAGAGATAGAATGACTTAACTTTACACAGACCACCATATAGTATAGAGATAGAATGACTTAACTATACACAGACCACCATATAGTATACAGAGATAGAATGACTTAACTAAACACAGACCACCATATAGTATACAGAGATAGAATGTCTTAACTAAACACAGACCACCATATAGTATACAGAGATAGAATGACATAACTAAACACAGACCACCATATAGTATACAGAGATAGAATGACTTAACTATACACAGACCACCATATAGTATACAGAGATAGAATGACTTAACTATACACAGACCACCATATAGTATACAGAGATAGAATGACTTAACTAAACACAGACCACCATATAGTATACAGAGATAGAATGACTTAACTAAACACAGACCACCATATAGTATACAGAGATAGAATGACTTAACTATACGCAGACCACCATATAGTATACAGAGATAGAATGACTTAACTAAACACAGACCACCATATAGTATACAGAGATAGAATGACTTAACTAAACACAGACCACCATATAGTATAGAGATAGAATGACTTAACTATACACAGACCACCATATAGTATACAGAGATAGAATGACTTAACTAAACACAGACCACCATATAGTATACAGAGATAGAATGACTTAACTAAACACAGACCACCATATAGTATACAGAGATAGAATGACTTAACTATACGCAGACCACCATATAGTATACAGAGATAGAATGACTTAACTAAACACAGACCACCATATAGTATACAGAGATAGAATGACTTAACTATACACAGACCACCATATAGTATACAGAGATAGTATGACTTAACTATACACAGACCACCATATAGTATACAGAGATAGAATGACTTAACTATACGCAGACCACCATAGTATACAGAGATAGAATGACAACTAAACACAGACCACCATATAGTATACAGAGATAGAATGACTTAACTAAACACAGACCACCATATAGTATAGAGAGATAGAATGACTTAACTATACACAGACCACCATATAGTATCCAGAGATAAGAGGACATTGATACAGCATCATTTTTCATGCACAGATACCACTCTTGTATCAGAGGGAAGAGATAGCGACAGCATATTATGAGTTGCCACAAAGCCCCACGGGTCCGCATCACACTACCAATGTGAGAAGATGAGTGAGCTCCCAGCTTCTCACACCACAGACAATTGACCATGTATGGAGAATAGAGACAGTCTGTTCCTCCCTTGAATAAACCTCATTATGTTAGCAGTATCTTTCCTGGCCTATCATCACATCTTTCACAGCGATGACAACCACTTGAATGGACACAGAAACAGCTTACATCCCAAAAGACATGATCAATTCCTGTTTTGATTGTTGTGTCAACGTTGAGTGTGTGTCACTGTGTTCTTATTGTCAAGCTCTGGATTCTGCCCGGCTCATGTGAGCTCACTTTGTTTACGGCAGGATGGATAGAAGGCATTGTGCTACAGCTGAGGGGATACTCTGACTGGCTGGCTAAAGTAGAACATAGTAGAAACCAGTCACATATCTACTCAAAGCTGCACCATGGTTAATGATTCTGATCTCTGTAAAAAAAAACATCTAAAGTATATATCATCCGGTTTAACCCTTTCGGTCTGGAGGGCAAGGCAAGGCTAAAACAACCAAGAGTATATTTAGAGGGGAAAAGAAACATGCTTCAAATTTAATAAAATCTGAAAAGACTTGAAAATCAGGGGCGCAAATTTGGTATTAGAAGTGGGGGCATTATTTACTTGTTCATGTTTTTTCTCAAGTCTAAAATCTAAAACCAACACTCCAAACAGCCTACCTGATCGCTCTGAGACGTCCGCATGGTCCTAAAGCACCCTGTTGCCTAGTTTTTGTATCATATTCCAATGATAAAACTGGGGAACAAAAATGCAATTTCAGAATGTGGAGGGGGGCATGTATAATTAGGAGATGGAAATTGTCCAAATGACTGTATCCTACAGTCCCTTGTATCTGCATACAATATAGCATCTCAAATCCGTCCTCTCCTCTTTAGGTGATAAAACATGGATTCTAAATGTCATGACTGTGAGTGGTACTGTAGATCCTCTGGATGAGGCTGAGAGGGGTGGTCGTCATGCCAATGGATGGGAACACGAGGGCATTGGTACCTTTCATTTATGTTTACACATGAATGGAATCTAATCTGTGAAATAGGCCACAGAGGACTATAAAAGCTTTATAGCCATTTCATAACCCCACAGCCGAGAACTTCACCTCTAATTCACTTTTACAGAGCTATAATGTTCTGCCACTCCTGTGTCATATAAACAGAGACTAAATGAATGACAGTCTTGTAAATTACAGACTGCCCCCCTCCCAGACTTAGCGTATGTTCCATGACGCTGAACACAGAAAGCTAAACTCCTGGCACTGCTCTCCCATTGGTCGGTTTGAATAATAAGGCCTGGGAGAGGACATACTGTACGTGAAGAGTCTCCCGGAACTGACACTGGAACTTAATTAACACATAGAATTTATTGATCATAGCACTGCAGGGAAATCATCTCACATCTTCAGCCGTTTTCAGCAATAGGTAACAATAAATAAGGAACCAGTAAATATCTCAGATATACGCAGAGTAGAAATGCGAGACATTAAACGTGACAGGGAAATATGTGACATTCAATCAATAAACTCATATCAATGAAAATACAGTGCTTAAGCGGCAGGGTGTCACTTGGTTCCGTTTATATTCAACTGAATGTTCATGTAAAAAAGCTACAAGGTCCAACAAGGAGATGAGTGAAATAGAGAGTAGATTGTGTTGACACATTTTCTCTCAGAAATTAGCCTTTCAGGGAAGAATTGATCCGAGACAAGCGCTTCTATAAAAAGGAAATCCCAGGTAATTTCCTTTTTCATTATAAAGAGCGTGAAGGAATTAGAGCTGGAATGGACCTGCCCATATGTGTTGACAGGAGAACCTTGGTGAGAAAGAAGCCCTGGCTTCCCAACCGTTAGAGAAGAGAAGAGAGAACCCTGCAGAATGGAGAAAGGAGAGACAGCCTGGTTCTGTTCCAGGATTCCTGCACCACGCCAGTTCTCAAACGCCAGTACTCTGAACCCAACAAAGGCTGCACCCCTCTGGAGCCAGCTTACATCCTCCTCCTGCCATTCCACCCAGAAACAAAAAACAACAACTAACTTGGCAGCTAGTCCCCCTTCCACCAATAAAGATTCACTCTGGCTATTTCTGCATGTTGCAGACACAGAAACAGGTTGATTGTGCCTCCACTGCCAATTCCAGCTCCTTCAAGCTGGATAAAGTGGCACAAAGACAACAAGAGAGCAGTGTTTTCACAGAGCGGCGTCAAATGGGGATACAGTGAACAGGAGCTGTAGAGAGCAGAGAGCCTGTAGAGGGTTTGTTCCAAACGTTCTCCAAAGAGCACCAGTGAATAGGGCCACACGCTGTGAGACTGTTAGGCTCGAGACAGGACGTGAGGAGAGGCTTGACAGCCCGTCAACTATCTCCATGTTGCAAGACTTCCTACAATGGCACATTCACTCCACAAGGGATTTATCAGAGCCCTAGTTACCTCCTAACGGGTCAGTCAGTCGCACGGTTGTTCCTTGATGCCATTCGAAATGAAGCGAAGAGTACCAAAGGGGACGAAGAGTACCAAGGGGACGAAGAGTACCAAGGGACGAAGGATACAAAGGGTAACGAAGAGTATAAAGAAACACTGTTGGTGGATTTGAAACTTCCCAAGTTAATATGGACAATCTTATTTCTCCTGGTACGGCACCTTCACAACAGATCCTTAAGACACCAAAACAGTGAATCATCACTTTATAAAGCATCATCTGCCCTTTTAACAACATTTCCAGTCAAATGTGCCACGGTGAAAAATAGTACTTGTTTGAATAAGGAGGAAGTCCACAGCACCATTTCAGGGGGAACTACCTTTCCTCATGAACAATTTCTACCAAAGGTTAAGTGAGATCTGTCATGTTCACACAACAATGCAGCAAAATGGACATTTCTAGACTAGTTGACATTTGTTGGGGGGGGGGGGGGGATCAATAATATCAATGCATTCTTGTCTAAACAGCTGGGAGAGCAATATCATTATCAACTCACTGATTTGTGTCTCTGCATGAGAGCAAGCATGTATAACAACTGTGTTCAAATCCTAAAAAGGACGGTGATTAGCCTAATCTACAGATAGAGAAGGTCATAGAAGTGCTTTGTCTGATCAAGTGTTACACTATTTGCATGTTAAAATGTCATGGAATGCACCCTGGGATATTGTTCCAGTGTTTACAATGTTGTTGTGTGGCTCTAAGCATAACGATCAGCAGTCTAACATCATGATTCAACATGATCACTTGGCTCCTTACCGCATAGCCCCTGTCTCAATGTAGGTAGAGAGAGAGGAGAGAGAGAGAAGGGGAGAGAGAAAGAGAGAAAGAGAGGGGAGAGAGAGAGAGAGAGAGAGAGAGAGAGAGAGAGAGAATAGGAGTGAAGAAAGGAGAACACCGATTGAGGAAATCTCCTTATGGGGAGTTGCCAGTCCATTGTCTCTGCCTTTAGATTGACTGCCTCATTTATAAAACAATCTCTCCAATTCCCCACAGACTGAAAATCTGCAGAAGGAAGAGTGTATACAGTATACCCAGGACGGGAGATGACTGGAGATTGTTGTTATGGAGATAAACTCAGAATGTGTATAGTTGTCAGGAGATATGGCAAAAGGAAATAAGAGGATCTCTTCCTCTCTGGTTTGTGTCCTTAATAAAAATGATGCCGTGCTCTGCGCGTAAATCGATAGTTAAACGGCTTTGTGTGTTCTCTGTGAGAAGCTATAGTCTCATATGTTCTACGAAGCAATGCCTCTCTCTCTGTAACAGATAATGCATGGTAATAATGCACTGACTCATTTAATTACTCAGCTGGCCTGTTTCACACAACTAAAGATATTCCGTTAATGATGAGTGACTGTGATAGAGTTCATCCATAGGGATAGCATTGAAAGAGTAGGCTACAGCTGCACAACACTGAGATGATCCTGAAATGAAAATAAGTACAGTAATCGATCGTGGCTTTGGCACTGAGTTTCACTCAGAAGGATCTGACTTGAAACAGGATCAACATTCATTGTTCAGGTACAACAACAACAACATCCTGTCCCTGAAAGACAACAATACATCTGGATTCTGTTGATCAAATGATCACTGTCAGAATGTCACATTGACGGTAGGAGGCCATCACTGAAGAGGAATCCATACAGCACCTCACTAGCTCATACTTTGTCTGTTTAATAACTGTCACTTTCCCTAATAGTAAGTGCTCTGATCTAAGTAATGTGGACGGCAGTAAGTCATCACGGGTGAGAGCTGTCACTCGATGAATAGAGGTAAGGATGTTGCTACTGGTAATTAATTTCAGAGATGCCTTTCGGCCTTCCCCTCGAGCATCTGTAACAAAGCCGTAGTAATCAATGGCAGCAACTGTCAATGTCAGCAGCATCCACACTGCTGCCATGTGGGATTCATACAGAGAGAGAGAGAGAGAGAGAGAGAGGAGAGTCGGAGAGAGAGAGAGAGAGAGAGAGAGAGAGAGAGAGAGAGAGAGAGAGAGAACTAGAGGGGGAGAGAGGGAGAGTCGGAGAGAGAGAGAGAGAGAGAGAGAGAGAGAGAGAGAGAGAGAGAGAGAGAGAGAGAGAGAGAGAGTCGGAGAGAGAGAGGAGGGAGGAGGAGAGCGAGAGGGAGGAGGAGGAGAGAGAGGGAGAGTCGGAGAGGGAGAGAGAGAGAGAGAGAGAGAGAGTCGGAGAGAGAGAGAGAGAGAGAGAGAGAGAGAGAGAGAGAGAGAGAGAGAGAGGGAGAGTCGGAGAGAGAGAGAGAGAGAGAGAGAGAGAGAGAGAGAACTAGAGGGGGAGAGAGGGAGAGTCGGAGAGAGAGAGAGAGAGAGAGAGGGAGAGAGAGAGAGAGTCAGAGAGAGAGAGGGAGGAGGAGAGAGAGTGAGAGATAGAGGGAGGAGGAGAGCGAGAGGGAGGAGGAGGAGAGAGAGGGAGAGTCGGAGAGAGAGAGAGAGAGGGAGAGGGAGGAGAAAGAGAGGGAGAGTCAGAGAGAGAGAGGGAGAGTCAGGGAGAGAGAGAGAGAAAGATAGAGGGAGGGATAGCGGTTAAGAGGTTGGGCCAGTAAGTAAAAGTTTGCTGGTTCGAATCTCTGAGCGAACTAGGTAAAAAATCTATCCATGTGCCCTTGAACAAGGCACTTAGCCCTAATTGCTCTTGTAAGTCTGGATAAGAGCGTCTGCTAAATAAGAGAGAGGGTAAAAATATTAGTCATAGCAGGTCTGACG
>NW_027039105.1:0-47575 GCF_034236695.1 Oncorhynchus nerka
CACACACACGGTTTATATCCTGTGAATTGCGCCCTTCTCATTACACACTCACAGTTTCTGCTATTATATCCTAGAATTGCGCCCTTCTCACATACCACAGTTTCTGCTATTATATCCTGGGGTGAACTCTGCCCTCATTTCTTTCCTCTCCTCCCCAGTTAAGACCGAGCCTATGAACAGAGACTGACTAACACAGTCAGCAACACAGGACTAACACAGTCAGCAACACAGGACTAACACAGTCAGCAACACGGGACTAACACAGTCAGCAACACAGTCAGCAACACAGGACTAACACAGTCAGCAACACAGGACTAACACAGTCAGCAACACAGGTCTAACACAGTCAGCAACACAGGACTAACACAGTCAGCATCACAGGACTAACACAGTCAGCAACACAGTCAGTCAAAACAGGACTAACACAGTCAGCAACACAGGACTAACACAGTCAACAACACAGGACCAACACAGTCAGCAACACAGGACTAACACAGTCAGCAAACACAGGGATAACACAGTCAGCAACACAGGGATAACACAGTCAGCAACACTGGACTAACACAGTCAGCAACACAGTCAGCAACACAGGACTAACACATAGTTAGCAACACGGGACTAACACAGTCAGCAATACAGGACTAACACAGTCAGCAACACGGTACTGACACAGTCAGCAACACAGGACTAACACAGTCAGCAACACAGGACTAACACAGTCAGCAACACAGTCATCAACACAGGACTAACACAGTCAGCAACACAGTCAGCAACACAGGACTAACACAGTCAGCAACACAGGACTAACACAGTCAGCAACACAGGACTAACACAGTCAGCAACACAGGACTAACACAGTCAGCAACACAGGACTAACACAGTCAGCAACACAGGACTAACACAGTCAGCAACACAGGACTAACACAGTCAGCAACACAGTCAGCAACACAGGACTGACACAGTCAGCAACACAGGACTAACACAGTCAGCAACACAGGGCTAACACAGTCAGCAACACAGGGATAACACAGTCAGCAACACAATCAGCAACACAGTCAGTCAGCAACACAGTCATCAACACAGGACTAACACAGTCAGCAACACAGGACTGACACAGTCAGCAACACAGGACTAACACAGTCAGCAACACAGGACTAACACAGTCAGCAACACAGGACTAACACAGTCAGCAACACAGTCATCAACACAGGACTAACACAGTCAGCAACACAGGACTAACACAGTCAGCAACACAGGACTAACACAGTCAGCAACACAGTCATCAACACAGGACTAACACAGTCAGCAACACAGGACTAACACAGTCAGCAACACAGGACTAACACAGTCAGCAACACAGTCATCAACACAGGACTAACACCGTCAGCAACACAGGACTGACACAGTCAGCAACACAGGACTAACACAGTCAGCAACACAGGACTAACATAGTCAGCAACACAGGACTAACACAGTCAGCAACACAGGACTAACACAGTCAGCAACACAGGACTAACACAGTCAGCAACACAGTCATCAACACAGGACTAACACAGTCAGCAATACAGGACTAACACAGTCAGCAACACAGTCATCAACACAGGACTAACACAGTCAGCAACACAGGACTAACACAGTCAGCAACACAGGACTAACACAGTCAGCAACACAGGGACTAACACAGTCAGCAACACAGGACTAACACAGTCAACAACACAGGACTAACACAGTCAGCAACACAGGACTAACACAGTCAGCAACACAGGACTAACACAGTCAGCAACACAGGACTAACACAGTCAGCAACACAGGGACTAACACAGTCAGCAACACAGGACTAACACAGTCAGCAACACAGGACTAACACAGTCAGCAACACAGGACTAACACAGTCAGCAACACAGGACTAACACAGTCAGCAACACAGGACTAACACAGTCAGCAACACAGGACTAACACAGTCAGCAACACAGGACTAACACAGTCAGCAACACAGGACTAACACAGTCAGCAACACAGGACTAACACAGTCAGCAACACAGTCATCAACACAGGACTAACACAGTCAGCAATACAGGACTAACACAGTCAGCAACACAGTCATCAACACAGGACTAACACAGTCAGCAACACAGGACTAACACAGTCAGCAACACAGGGCTAACACAGTCAGCAACACAGGACTAACACAGTCAGGAACACAGGACTAACACAGTCAGCAACACAGGACTAACACAGTCAGCAACACAGGACTAACACAGTCAGCAACACAGGACTAACACAGTCAGCAACACGGTACTGACACAGTCAGCAACACAGGACTAACACAGTCAGCAACACTGGACTAACACAGTCAGCAACACAGGAAAGCCATGCAGGCAAAGGAAACACAACACACAGTTTCAGCTGTTATATAGTGGACCCTCTGTCCCTCTCATTACAGACACACAGTTTCAGCTGTTATATAGTGGACCCTCTGTCCCTCTCACACACAGTTTCAGCTGTTATATAGTGGATCCTCTGTCCTCTCATTACAGACACACACTTTCAGCTGTTATATAGTGGACCCTCTGTCCCTCTCATTACAGACACACAGTTTCAGCTGTTATATAGTGGATCCTCTGCCCCTACATCAGAGTGTGTGTTACAGTGATGTCTGGTAAGGCCCCACAGCAGAGTGTGTGTTACAGTGATGTCTTGTAATCCCCACAGCAGAGTGTGTGTTACACACAGTCTGCTTACAGTCAGCAACACAGGACTAACACAGTTAGCAACACAGGACTAACACAGTCAGCAACACAGGACTAACACAGTCAGCAACACAGGACTAACACAGTCAGCAACACAGGACTAACACAGTCAGCAACACAGGACTAACACAGTCAGCAACACAGGACTAACACAGTCAGCAACACAGTCAGTCAGCAACACAGGACTAACACAGTTAGCAACACAGGACTAACACAGTCAGCAACACAGGACTAACACAGTCAGCAACACAGGACTAACACAGTCAGCAACACAGGACTAACACAGTCAGCAACACAGTCATCAACACAGGACTAACACAGTCAGCAATACAGGACTAACACAGTCAGCACCACAGGACTAACACAGTCAGCAACACAGGACTAACACAGTCAGCAACACAGGACTAACACAGTCAGCAACACAGTCATCAACACAGGACTAACACAGTCAGCAACACAGGACTAACACAGTCAGCAACACAGGGCTAACACAGTCAGCAACACAGGACTAACACAGTCAGCAACACAGGACTAACACAGTCAGCAACACAGGACTAACACAGTCAGCAACACAGGACTAACACAGTCAGCAACACAGGACTAACACAGTCAGCAACACAGGGCTAACACAGTCAGCAACACAGGACTAACACAGTCAGCAACACAGGACTAACACAGTCAGCAACACAGGACTAACACAGTCAGCAACACAGGACTAACACAGTCAGCAACACAGGACTAACACAGTCAGCAACACGGTACTGACACAGTCAGCAACACAGGACTAACACAGTCAGCAACACTGGACTAACACAGTCAGCAACACAGGAAAGCCATGCAGGCAAAGGAAACACAACACACAGTTTCAGCTGTTATATAGGGGATCCTCTGTCCCTCTCATTACAGACACACAGTTTCAGCTGTTATATAGTGGATCCTCTGCCCCTACAGCAGAGTGTGTGTTACAGTGATGTCTGGTAAGGCCCCACAGCAGAGTGTGTGTTACAGTGATGTCTGGTAAGGCCCCTACAGCAGAGTGTGTGTTACAGTGACGTCTTGTAATCCCCTACAGCAGAGTGTGTGTTACACAGCAGAGTGTGTGTTACAGTGACGTCTTGTAAACCCCTACAGCAGAGTGTGTGTTACAGTGATGTCTGGTAAGGCCCTACAGCAGAGTGTGTGTTACACAGCAGAGTGTGTGTTACAGTGACGTCTTGTAAACCCCTACAGCAGAGTGTGTGTTACAGTGATGTCTGGTAAGGCCCTACAGCAGAGTGTGTGTTACAGTACAAGGCCCTACAGCAGAGTGTGTGTTACAGTGATGTCTGGTAAGGCCCTACAGCAGAGTGTATGTTACAGTGATGTCTGGTAAGGCCCCTACAGCAGAGTGTGTGTTACAGTGATGTCTGGTAAGGCCCTACAGCAGAGTGTGTGTTACAGTGACGTCTGGTAAGGCCCTACAGCAGAGTGTATGTTACAGTGATGTCAACAAGGCCCCTACAGCAGAGTGTGTGTTACAGTGATGTCTGGTAAGGCCCTACAGCAGAGTGTGTGTTACAGTGACGTCTGGTAAGGCCCCTACAGCAGAGTGTGTGTTACAGTGATGTCTGGTAAGGCCCTACAGCAGAGTGTGTTACAGTGACGTCACAGTAAGCCCCTACAGCAGAGTGTGTGTTACAGTGATGTCTTGTAAGGCCCCTACAGCAGAGTGTGTGTTACAGCACACAGAGTGTGTGTTATAGTGATGTCTGGTAAAGCCCTACAGCAGAGTGTGTGTTACAGTGATGTCTGGTAAGGCCCTACAGCAGAGTGTATTTACAGTGATGTCTTGTAAGGCCTACAGCAGAGTGTGTGTTACAGCAGAGTGTGTGTGTTACAGTGATGTCTGGTAAGGCCCCTACAGCAGAGTGTGTGTTACAGTGATGTCTGGTAAGGCCCTACAGCAGAACACAGTGTTACAGTGATGTCTGGTAAGGCCCTACAGCAGAGTGTGTGTTACAGCAGAGTGTGTGTGTTACACAGCAGAGTGTGTGTTACAGTGATGTCTGGTAAGGCCCTACAGCAGAGTGTGTGTTACAGCAGAGTGTGTGTGTTACACAGCAGAGTGTGTGTTACAGTGATGTCTGGTAAGGCCCTACAGCAGAGTGTGTGTTACAGTGATGTCTGGTAAGGCCCTACAGCAGAGTGTGTGTTACAGCAGAGTGTGTGTTACAGTGATGTCTGGTAAGGCCCTACAGCAGAGTGTGTGTTACAGTGATGTCTGGTAAGGCCCTACAGCAGAGTGTGTGTTACACAGCAGAGTGTGTGTTACAGTGACGTCTTGTAAACCCCTACAGCAGAGTGTGTGTTACAGTGATGTCTGGTAAGGCCCTACAGCAGAGTGTGTGTTACAGTGATGTCTGGTAAGGCCCTACAGCAGAGTGTGTGTTACAGTGATGTCTGGTAAGGCCCTACAGCAGAGTGTATGTTACAGTGATGTCTGGTAAGGCCCCTACAGCAGAGTGTGTGTTACAGTGATGTCTGGTAAGGCCCTACAGCAGAGTGTGTGTTACAGTGACGTCTGGTAAGGCCCCTACAGCAGAGTGTGTGTTACAGTGATGTCTGGTAAGGCCCTACAGCAGAGTGTGTGTTACAGTGACGTCTGGTAAGCCCCTACAGCAGAGTGTGTGTGTTACAGTGATGTCTTGTAAGGCCCCTACAGCAGAGTGTGTGTTACAGCAGAGTGTGTGTTATAGTGATGTCTGGTAAAGCCCTACAGCAGAGTGTGTGTTACAGTGATGTCTGGTAAGGCCCTACAGCAGAGTGTGTTACAGTGACGTCTTGTAAGGCCCTACAGCAGAGTGTGTGTTACAGCAGAGTGTGTGTGTTACAGTGATGTCTGGTAAGGCCCCTACAGCAGAGTGTGTGTTACAGTGATGTCTGGTAAGGCCCTACAGCAGAGTGTGTGTGTTACAGTGATGTCTGGTAAGGCCCTACAGCAGAGTGTGTGTTACAGCAGAGTGTGTGTGTTACACAGCAGAGTGTGTGTTACAGTGATGTCTGGTAAGGCCCTACAGCAGAGTGTGTGTTACAGTGATGTCTGGTAAGGCCCTACAGCAGAGTGTGTGTTACAGCAGAGTGTGTGTTACAGTGATGTCTGGTAAGGCCCTACAGCAGAGTGTGTGTTACAGTGATGTCTGGTAAGGCCCTACAGCAGAGTGTGTGTTACAGTGATGTCTGGTAAGGCCCTACAGCAGAGTGTGTGTTACAGTGATGTCTGGTAAGGCCCTACAGCAGAGTGTGTGTTACAGTGATGTCTGGTAAGGCCCTACAGCAGAGTGTGTGTTACAGTGATGTCTGGTAAGGCCCTACAGCAGAGTGTGTGTTACAGTGATGTCTGGCAAGGCCCTACAGCAGAGTGTGTGTTACAGTGATGTCTGGTAAGGCCCTACAGCAGAGTGTGTGTTACAGTGATGTCTGGTAAGGCCCTACAGCAGAGTGTGTGTTACAGTGATGTCTGGTAAGGCCCTACAGCAGAGTGTGTGTTACAGTGATGTCTGGTAAGGCCCTACAGCAGAGTGTGTGTTACAGTGATGTCTGGTAAGGCCCTACAGCAGAGTGTGTGTTACAGCAGAGTGTGTGTTACAGCAGAGTGTGTGTTACACAGCAGAGTGTGTGTTCATGTGTTCATGGCCCCAGTAATGGCCCCCACAGCAGAGTGTGTGTTAGTGCACATGGCCCCAGTAATGGCCCCCACAGCAGAGTGTGTGTTAGTGCACATGGCCCCAGTAATGGCCCCCACAGCAGAGTGTGTGTTAGTGCACATGGCCCCAGTAATGGCCCCCACAGCAGAGTGTGTGTTCATGTGCACATGGCCCCAGTAATGGCCCCCACAGCAGAGTGTGTGTTCATGTGCACATGGCCCCAGTAATGGCCCCACAGCAGAGTGTGTGTTAGTGCACATGGCCCCAGTAATGACAAACCCCCCACAGCAGAGTGTGTGTTCATGTGCACATGGCCCCAGTAATGGCCCCCACAGCAGAGTGTGTGTTCATGTGCACATGGCCCCAGTAATGGCCCCCACAGCAGAGTGTGTGTTCATGTGCACATGGCCCCACGGAATCGACAAAATTATCATTTAATACAGTCAAAACGTTTACAAATTAGACGCTCTGAAATGAAAGCAACTGCCTACAATGAACATTCGGATGATTAGAATAATATACAACGTCTGATCTGGCAAACAATGTAATATGTTTAGTAGGTGTAATCCAGAGTCAAAGATGCCCTGCTATTGACACACTAGTGCAGAACAACATACCCACCAAACAATGTAATATGATTAGTAGGTGTAATCTAGAGTCAAAGATGCCCTGCTATTGACATACTAGTGCAGAACAACATACCCACCAAACAATGTAATATGATTAGTAGGTGTAATCCAGAGTCAAAGATGCCCTGCTATTGACACACTAGTGCAGAACAACATACCCACCAAACAATGTAATATGTTTAGTAGGTGTAATCCAGAGTCAAAGATGCCCTGCTATTGACACACTAGTGCAGAACAACATACCCACCAAACAATGTAATATGATTAGTAGGTGTAATCCAGAGTCAAAGATGCCCTGCTATTGACACACTAGTGCAGAACAACATCCTCATCTGGAACAAGGTCATTCGTATATTAACAAAAGTCTAGTTTCATTGTATGTTATCTGACACCATAACACTTAATAAGGAAATGTGAAGTGAAGTATTATGTGTCATAGCTGACGAAGATCACGAATGGTCAGAGATAGTGAAATAAAACACAGGCAATAACACTGTAAAATGAATTAAATCCATGATATATATACACATATAGAAACCATGGAAACCATGGAATAGTAGGTGTAAAATGAATTAAATCCATGATAAATATATATACATATACACATATACATATACATATATAGAAACCATGGAAACCATGGAATAGTAGGTGTGTCCTACTATTGGTACAGCATAATAGTTGATGTCTTCACTGTTATTCTACAATGTAGAAAATAGTACGAATAAAGAAAAACCCTTTAATGTGTAGGTGGATCCAAACTGTTGATTTAAGGCAAAATCATAAAGTTACAAGGTAATATTATCAAAGTATTGTTGTCATGGTTATCAATCAATCAATAATTTAAAAAAAAATTAATCAATAGTTAGCAGAAAGTGGACAGACAGCCACCAATCACAGTGAGGGATTTTGAAGAAGAAAAAAAATAAAAGCACATGTATTCAGCCAATCAGTGGGTTCAGGAAGTGGTCTTAAAGCCAATGAATGAGTTGGAGGAGCAGCACAGCCACCAAGGCACTTCCAGCAGTCTGACAGGAAGCTCCTGAGGAGGGAAACAGACGTTTAGGCTGCGTTTACACAGGCAACCCAATTCTGATCATTTGACAATAAATTGGCATGCCTGATATATATCTGATTTTTTTTCCCCCAATATGTCAACAGCTCAAAAAACGACATGAGTTTATCTTTTCAGTTTTGATTTAAACTACATTCATATGTGGATCTCAATCCTGATACAATTCCCATACTCCATATACAAGGATGCTCAGATTCATTTTTTTTTTTACACTGAAGTGGTTTTGCATATGACCTACCGTTACCAAGACTACCACCCCAAAGTTTAACGGAACAGAGAGAGGAAATGAGCATTGCATCCTTCCTCTGCTCCAAGATGGCATAGCAGTTTAGACGTCTTTTGTCCTTGTCCGTATATATATATGTATATATTTACAACTTTCTTCGCATACCTTTTTATATATATGTTTTATTTTCCATAAACTCATCTTCAAAACACTCTCCTGCAACCCGCCTCACCAATTTATATTTATAAAAAAATAAAGTATTATTTACCTCAAATCTGTAATCCTCCATAGAAGCTAACCAGAAGCTAGCCAGAAGCTAATCCAGAAGCTAACCAGAAGCTAGCCAGAAGCTAATCCAGAAGCTAACCAGAAGCTAGCCAGAAGCTAATCCAGAAGCTAGCCAGAAGATAATCCAGAAGCTAGCCTGAAGCTAATCAGAAGCTAGTTAGCTTCTTTACTGGCTAATCGTTAGTATTCAGCTAACCACAGTTTGTGGTCATCAGCTATCCTTTAGCTCGAAAATCTATCGCCAGTTTTGTACGGCGCAGCTCGGAACATACCGGACCTATTTTTCTCTCCATGTCCCCGGATTTCAACCACTAACTCTGGACATTTATACCTGGATCTCGCAGCTAGCTAGCTGCTATCCGTGTGACTATCGGCTTACGTCGATTCCGGAGCAAACATCAATTATTCCGGAGCTAGCCAGCTGAAGAGTTCCATCAGTCACTCCTGGGCTACAATCACCTATCCTCCCCACCAGGCCTTCACAACTGGACTACCGACGTTATCTACCCGAGGGAGTTATCCTCCCCACCAGGCCTTCACAACTGGACTACCGACGTTATCTACCCGAGGGAGTTATCTGCTGCCCTATCAGAGACGACATCAGTGTTAGTGCTGCCCTATCAGAGACTACATCAGTGTTAATAATGCCCTATTAGAGACTACATCAGTGTTACTGCTGCCCTATCAGAGACTACATCAGTGTTAGTGCTGCCCTATCAGAGACTACATCAGTGTTAGTGCTGCCCTATCAGAGACTACATCAGTGTTAGTGCTGCCCTATCAGAGACTACATCAGTGTTAGTGCTGCCCTATCAGAGACTACATCAGTGTTAGTGCTGCCCTATCAGAGACTACATCAGTGTTAGTGCTGCCCTATCAGAGACTACATCAGTGTTAGTGCTGCCCTATCAGAGACTACATCAGTGTTAGTGCTGCCCTATCAGAGACTACATCAGTGTTAGTGCTGCCCTATCAGAGACTACATCAGTGTTAGTGCTGCCCTATCAGAGACTACATCAGTGTTAGTGCTGCCCTATCAGAGACTACATCAGTGTTAGTGCTGCCCTATCAGAGACTACATCAGTGTTAGTGCTGCCCTATCAGAGACTACATCAGTGTTAGTGCTGCCCTATCAGAGACTACATCAGTGTTACTGCTGCCCTATCAGAGACTACATCAGTGTTAGTGCTGCCCTATCAGAGACTACATCAGTGTTACTGCTGCCCTATCAGAGACTACATCAGTGTTAATCAGGAATCAGGGTTGGAGTTTGCCCTTCAGGAGGACTCTCTCCAGGAACAGGGTTAGTTAAAACCTACAGGAGGGTAGCTCTCCAGGAACAGGGTTGGAGTTAAAAACCTACAGGAGGGTAGCTCTCCAGAGAACAGGGTTGGAGAACCCTGCTCTATGTTACATCAGTGTGGGGGGAGCCCTATTCAGAGACTTCAACTACAGAATAGACTGCATCCCTAGTCAGAGGTCAGAGTTAGTGCTGCTCTATCAGAGACTACATGGGGGTTACATGCTGTCATGAGGTCAGAGTTGACCTGCTCTATGTTAAGCAGTATACAGGGGGGGACACAGTTTAGTCATTCAGAGTTGACCTGCTCTATGTTAACAGGGTTGGGTTAAAACGTACAGTCATGAGGTCAGAGTTGACCTGCTCTATGTTAGCAGTATAGGGGGGGCACATCAGGATAGTCATGAGGTCAGAGTTGACCTGCTCTATGTTAGCAGTATATGGGGGGACACATCGAATATAACATAAACACACCTGGAATGTCAACATCACAGTGCTTGTATTGGGCTTGTCATTACAAGGAGAGGGCGGTCACAGAGGTAATAGGAGAGCTTGTCATTACAAGGAGAGCGCGGTCACAGAGGAAATAGGAGGGACATTATTCAAGGTCAGAGTTGACCTGCTACAGATGGGGTAATAGGACAGCTTGTCATAGTCAGGAGAGGTCAGAGTTAGGAGGGCTTGTCTATTACAAGGAGATGGGGGGTACATCGTATAGTCATGAGGTCAGAGTTGACTTGTCATTACAGGATAGGGGGACACAGAGGTAATAGGAGGGCTTGTCATTGAGAGGTCACAGAGGTATTGAGCTTGTCATTACAAGGAGAGCAGTCACAGAGGTAATAGGAGAGCTTGTCATTACAAGGAGAGCGCGGTCACAGAGGTAATAGGAGGCTTTTCATTACAAGGAGAGCGCGGTCACAGAGGAAATAGGAGGGCTTGTCATTACAAGGAGAGCGCGGTCACAGAGGTAATAGGAGGGCTTGTCATTACAAGGAGAGCGCGGTCACAGGCTTGTCATTACAAGGAGAGCGGTCACAGAGGTAATAGGAGAGCTTGTCATTACAAGGAGAGCGCGGTCACAGAGGTAATAGGAGGGCTTGTCATTACAAGGAGAGCGCGGTCACAGAGGTAATAGGAGAGCTTGTCATTACAAGGAGAGCGCGGTCACAGAGGTAATAGGAGGGCTTGTCATTACAAGGAGAGCGCGGTCACAGAGGAAATAGGAGGGCTTGTCATTACAAGGAGAGCGCGGTCACAGAGGTAATAGGAGAGCTTGTCATTACAAGGAGAGCGCGGTCACAGAGGTAATAGGAGGGCTTGTCATTACAAGGAGAGCGCGGTCACAGAGGTAATAGGAGGGCTTGTCATTACAAGGAGAGGGCGGTCACAGAGGTAATAGGAGGGCTTGTCATTACAAGGAGAGCGCGGTCACAGAGGTAATAGGAGGGCTTGTCATTACAAGGAGAGCGCGGTCACAGAGGTAATAGGAGGGCTTGTCATTACAAGGAGAGCGCGGTCACAGAGGTAATAGGAGAGCTTGTCATTACAAGGAGAGCGCGGTCACAGAGGTTTTTCATTATACCATGTGTGAATTCTATTGTTTCATTTTTAACATATATATATTTTTCCATAACAGGACCTTCTCGACAGACCAAGACCGATGGACGACCGAATCTATCAACCTACCAACCAAACTATCATCCAACTAACCTAACAACCAATCAATCTTCCAACTTACCAGCCATCCAACCAATCTTTCAACAAACCTACCAATCATCCATCCATCTCACCTGTGACTTCCACGTTAACAGTACAGGTGCTTTTTCCCAGGGTGTTTCTGGCGATGCAGGTGTAATCTCCAGAGTGAGACTTGGCTATGTTGGTGATGGTCACTACGGATCTCTCTTCCATGGTGTTGGGGTCGGCATGGGGGAGCAACCAATTGTAGGAGGGGGCAGGGTTACCATTTGCACTACAGTTAAGTGATAGGGTGTCGCCCTCCGTGATGCTCATGGAGAAACATCCAGGACTAGTGATCTGAGGCTTGTCTGGGGGAACGAGATGAAACAAGTTGATTAATGAGAGATAAAGAGAGATGAGAAACAAGTTGATTAATGAGCGATAAAGAGAGATGAGAAACAAGTTGATTAATGAGAGAAAATGAAGTGAAAACAACATCTGTCAACGTCATGACTCGTCTGGTATCTAACTAACTGTTGTACTAAATGTGTGTAGACAGAGAACCAGAAGGACTCACAGTGCACGTTGGTGTTGAGGCAGTTTGAGTCCATTACAGGAGGAGGTTGGGGTCCCTCTGGTCCCAGATCCAACATGGCTGAACACAACAACTGGGCCCCGTCGTCAACACTACCAGGGGTGAAGTCCAGGGTGTAGGTCCCATTCTCTGGTGTCTTGATGTTGTCCTTGGATTTCTGTTGTGTGTCTAATTCTGTCCGTTCACCAGTGGTAGAGACTTTGAAGAAGGTCACCCTGAGGCTCCCAATAGGAGCGATGTTCTGGACAAGACACTGCAGCAGGTACTGATGCCCCTCAACCATCGGATCAGGGGACTTCCTGTAGCTGATGGAGACTCTGTCTGGAAGCTCTGTGGAGGAAGGGAAACACACAGTGATTAACAGTGCAGAGCCACACTAAGAATACATTCAGAAACACCAGAGAAGATAAGAGAGAGATGTCACTCACTATAAACTGTGATGTCCAGCTGTTTCTGACACTGGCCTCCTTCTGTGAAGCATGAAGGTTTGATCTTCCAGTCAGTCACACTGTCAAAACAAATGAAATATTTAAAGTGTATTTAAAATAAATCAATGAAAAAAAACAAAACAGAAGGCAATACAAGCGATGAATAAATTTATAAAATAACAGTAAAACCTCATTAAAGACCATCGAAGCTAAATAACATTAAAGTCAAACTAAAAAGGTGTTGTTGTTTTTTACAAGTTTTAAAAGTCTCAGCTGTGTCTGCCTCTCTTACCGGTCCGCCTTCCAGTTTAGGATCTTCACCTTGTTGTCTGTTAGACCAACTCCTCCCTGGGTGGCTTCCCAGCCCATCTCTACAGGGGTATCTGAGCTGCAGTTAGAGGAGGCTGGGTCTCCATACTTCACCACCAGCCTGGCAGGACTGATCACCAGGCACTCAGCATCTGGAAGACCAAGGACAAGTGAAAACTTTATTGTTCTGTTAATGTTGATTTTATTGTTCAAACCAAACAGGACGATATTATTGTCTCATGTTTATATCTATCTGTATGTTAATCAACTACATGTTACACTCCATAACCCAGAAGTTGCCACACACACACACGAAGAGCAACATGCACACGCATACACACATACCGCACACACTAGTGATGCACGTGTTGACTCATATGGTCATTAAATTGTGTGTGGCTGAAGGGCGGGTTGAGTGGGTTGAAAAAGAGGAAGTATAGCTTAAATAAATCTATAAATGTATAAATCTTGTGCACTTTATACAGACTAAATGGAGGTTTTTCTTTCATTGTTTTAGGCTATCTGGTATTAGTGTATAAGCCTAAACTTTAGAGCTTAACTGCACACTTGCCAAATAGCCGAAACGGACAATCGGCAAATAGCCGAAACGGACAATCGGCAAATAGCCGAAACGGACAATCGGCAAATAGTGCTTTTGGCAGCAAAAGTTAACGTCAATCCACGGAGGGCAAAAAGGGACATTGTCGAAGTTTAATTAAATAAGACGAAATGCTGCGAAGGGCAAGTTGAAAAATAAAGAGAAAGGAGAGCCAGAAAAGTAACGTTTGGAAAAGAAGTGGTAAAAGAGATGATTGGGAGGTAATATATATATTCGACAGTCACAAGACGGGACTTCAAATAGCCTTCTGTTCAGATGTATTACATGGAAATAGGGGCTATGACACATCAAGGGAACTGCAGCCTTCTGTTCAGATGTATTACATGGAAATAGGGGCTATTTACATTTACATTTAAGTCATTTAGCAGACGCTCTTATCCAGAGCGACATCAAGGGAACTGCAGCCTTCTGTTCAGATGTATTACATGGACATGGGGCTATGACACATCAAGGGAACTGCAGCCTTCTGTTCAGATGTATTACATGGACATGGGGCTATGGCACATCAAGGGAACTGCAGCCTTCTGTTCAGATGTATTACATGGAAATAGGGGCTATGACACATCAAGGGAACTGCAGCCTTCTGTTCAGATGTATTACATGGAAATAGGGGCTATGACACATCAAGGGAACTGCAGCCTTCTGTTCAGATGTATTACATGGACATTGGCACATGGAACTGCAGCCTTCTGTTCAGATGTATTACATGGACATGGGGCTATGGCACATCAAGGGAACTGCAGCCTTCTGTTCAGATGTATTACATGGACATGGGGCTATGGCACATCAAGGGAACTGCAGCCTTCTGTTCAGATGTATTACATGGACATGGGGCTATGGCACATCAAGGGAACTGCAGCCTTCTGTTCAGATGTATTACATGGACATGGGGCTATGGCACATCAAGGGAACTGCAGCCTTCTGTTCAGATGTATTACTATGACATCTGTTGACATGGAAACGGAAATCTGTTGGTAGGTCTATAACTTCTCATATAGCCATAATATGAACTCTTGCAGAACTAAGCATGTCTTGCAGTAAAATGATACACCAAATGTTGACAAAATGTGGACTTGGAAACAGGAGCGTAGAAATACGAATTCTTTATTTCTGCCTTCTTGAGAGAATACAAAGCTCCGTTAGATACCATCTGTAGAGGTGCCGTCTTCATCATTAAACATCATAAAACCTGATAGTATTTCAACCACATAAAAGCCGAACTGCAATCTCATCAGAAACATATTGGGTTTCATTTTCACAGCTTTCTTTCTCCTTTACAACCGGTCAAATTGATGTAATTTGGACATTTTGCACAGAAAATCTTTTCCGTTTTATTTTTGTTGCGTCATTGTATTTTCTCGCCGGTCCCTAAACGTCTTCGCTCTGCGAAAGATGACAGCGGGAACTTTACGGATGTCAACTAGATTGAAGCGTTCATTCTATCGATCTATTACATTATTATGTTGATCAAGGGTTTATGTAGTATTCTAGGTCAACATATAATGACAAAGGAGAAGCTACATGCATCTAATTATAGAATAGTCGACGAACAAAAAGCCTACCAAAATGTAGGAAATGATCATTTAAATCTAAATCAGGTTTATAAAAAAACTACTCCCCCTGTCAAAAAAAATCGTTCCGCTCTCTTTGACTGTAGCCTATTGCATATTTTCTATATTTGCGGGTTAGGGTTGGGTGCGGCCCTCAGATTTTCACTTTATCACATCTAGTCGGGTTGTTGTGGATGGGTTATTAGCAATTCCGGGCGGGTGCGGTTGAACAAACAGCTGACCTGCGCACCACTAACAACTACACACACATGGAATTTAGTACGTCATTGAACCATGGCAGGAGGGAAAGAATTCAACCATTCACTGTCAGTCATTAGTTATCTAAAATACTTGAAATCAAATGCACAGTACCAACATTTGTTTAAGGAAACAAAACAGAAAAAATACCTAAACTATTAAACTCAACTTAATTCCGCCACAGGGTTGTGGAATTAGACAGAAGTCTAATTTACCGGTGAAGTCACAATACAGAGACAATGATGAAATAAGTAGACCAATTAAAATCGCCATTGTCCATTAAACGAACGTCACTCAAACGAACGTCCCTCGGCGAAGTATTCCGCTGTTCTGTTCGACGAGCTGAAGAAGAAATGCGCTCGTTGAAAGTGAAAGTAACGCCCCAACGACCCCTCCTCTTCCTCCTCTCCCTCCTCTCTCTCTCTCTCTCTCTGAGTCTTCTATTATCTACAGCAGTGATATTCATAGTCGGGGTCACGAACTCGAGGGAGAACTGCAGTGCACTCGCCCAAAGCATAAATAAGAGTATAGATTAGTGTATGGGACAATAGGAGAGGATAGAGGGCAGGGGTGGAGAGGAAGAGGGTATAGAGGCAGCAGGGCAGATATCAACCAGTCAACCAACATCTGCATTGTCACACACATAATTCTATCACTGACACTGGTGTCCAATCTATATATATATATGTGTGTGTGAGTGAGTGAGTGAGTGAGTGAGTGAGTGAGTGAGTGAGTGAGTGAGTGAGTGAGTGAGTGAGTGAGTGAGTGAGTGAGAGAGAGAGAGAGAGAGAGAGAATTAAGGACAGTAGTCTATAATGGAGTGTTGTTTAGGTTAGAGGTGTCTTTCATCAAACAGTATCAGTGACCCAGATCAGGACAGTAGTCTATAATAGAGTGTTGTTTAGGTTAGAGGTGTCTTTCATCAAACAGTAACAGTGACCCAGATCAGGACAGTAGTCTATAATAGAGTGTTGTTTAGGTTAGAGGTGTCTTTCATCAAACAGTATCAGTGACCCAGATCAGGACAGTAGTCTATAATAGAGTGTTGTTTAGGTTAGAGGTGTCTTTAATCAAACAGTAACAGTGACCCAGATCAGGACAGTAGTCTATAATAGAGTGTTGTTTAGGTTAGAGGTGTCTTTCATCAAACAGTAACAGTGACCCAGATCAGGACAGTAGTCTATAATAGAGTGTTGTTTAGGTTAGAGGTGTCACTTTAATCAAACAGTAACAGTGACCCAGATCAGGACAGTAGTCTATAATAGAGTGTTGTTTAGGTTAGAGGTGTCTCTCATCAAACAGTAACAGTGACCCAGATCAGGACAGTAGTCTATAATAGAGTGTTGTTTAGGTTAGAGGTGTCACTTTAATCAAACAGTAACAGTGACCCAGATCAGGACAGTAGTCTATAATAGAGTGTTGTTTAGGTTAGAGGTGTCTTTCATCAAACAGTAACAGTGACCCAGATCAGGACAGTAGTCTATAATAGAGTGTTGTTTAGGTTAGAGGTGTCTCTCATCAAACAGTAACAGTGACCCAGTAGTCTATAATGGAGTGTTGTTTAGGTTAGAGGTGTCACTTTAATCAAACAGTAACAGTGACCCAGATCAGGACAGTAGTCTATAATAGAGTGCTGTTTAGGTTAGAGGTGTCTTTCATCAAACAGTAACAATAACAGTGACCCAGATCAGGACAGTAGTCTATAATAGAGTGTTGTTTAGGTTAGAGGTGTCACTTTAATCAAACAGAACCAGAATGAAAGAATCATTGGTGTTTCTCTCTGAAACCCCTGAAAAACACATTCTATTGATATTTTCTCATATTCCCCGATCAATTAAGTTCACGGTGTCTCCATGGTAACGGTCATGTTGGTCCAGTCGCCGGGGAGCTAAACAGAGGAAGTGAATCTGCAGGAAGGCAGGAAGTTGACTAGATCCAACAGAGAGAAAGAAAATATGCAGTCTTCCTGACAGCCTTACAATGGCTTTGAGCAAGAAATGGAACATCCCGAACCAAGGTGCATTTAGTGGCAGCAAGTATTGTAGACCAAGCTAAAGAGTACATCCAGCTTATAGTAAACACTCAAAATTAAGTCTTTCGAACAGACTTACAAAGAGGATACATGTCACAGTCACAATACATTGACTGTCAGGAGTTAAATAGACTTGACATGTGGAAAGGCATTGTGGGAAGGTTGAGAAAACTAAGACAGGAACACAGTTGTGTACTGTGAAGTTAACATGAACGTGCTTCATATTATAACAGAACGAGGCCGATATATCCTCATGTGTGTTCTGCTGTAGTCTACAATGATTGAAGTTATATTCTGATACTGTGATATTTGTTCTACTGTTACATTGATGTGTTGTAAGGCCCACAGCAGAGTGTGTGTTCTGCTGTAGTCTACATTGATTTATTTTATTTGAAGTTATATTCTGATATTTGTTCTACTGTTACATTGATTTGTTGTAAGGCCCACAGCTGTGTGTGTTCATGTGCATATGGCCCTTGTTCTGCAATGATGTGTTGTAAGGCCCACAGCTGAGTGTGTGTTCATGTGCATATGGCCCTTGTTCTGCAATAACTGTCTAAACATGTTGCTCAATATTGATGTCTCGAAAATTAGGCTATAAGAAATTCAGACTTGTTTAAGCCCCACAGCTAAACTCGAGTAGGTTGGCATACTATAGGCCCCTCAAACTCAACTCTGGATCTTGAAGCCAGTTCCACTGTAGATTTTAAAAATGGTTCCCTTCTAATCAGGGAATGATTTACACCTGGTGTGTGCAATCAATTATCAGGCAGGACAGAAAACCAGCAGGCTCCGGACCTCGTAGGGTCAGAGTTGACTACCCCTGGTATAGGCTATGCGTATGACGGGTGTTCAGTAGTGACGTCTAAAATGGTTTGAAGGAATCATCACCTTGAAGCGCGCTGTCCGTTTCACCACCATATATAGTAGGCTACTTGGCTGTTTACTCTGCTGCGCTGCTACTTTGTGGTTGACACTTTTTTTTCTCATGCGTTCCGGTACCTCAAGCCCCCCGGATATCCCCCCCTGTAAGCTATTGTAAGAGAGATAAAAAATAAAATAAAAGTTAGAGATAAAGGATAGAGGGTAAGAGAGAGAAAGAGTAAGTACACCTAATTCTGCCATTCATTCGTGTCACAATATCGTGATAAAATGTTCACTGTCTTGAAAATAGAACCCTAACGTTCTCTTTGGTATCGCGTGATTTTAAGTCAGTCTCATTAAGACTACAGAACTGGCAACGTACAAGTTTCATCTTTATTGTCAACATACCAGACAATTTGGCGTTGACACTTCCTCCCACTGGTGTTCACAGCGAGCGATTTTTAAGGCCACGCCTCCTACAAGTTACACCTCCAAACATTATATCATATCAGTTAGCAAACAAAAAAAACAGGCAACTTCTGCGCACTTGGGTGCTGCCATAGTTACATTGGCAATGCCAGTCCAATAAGGCTTGAGGTCATCAGCCACTAATACGTCAACGTATTTTCTCCGGTTACTTTGATTGGACTGACGTGTGTTCATTCCATCGTCTACCACGCCTTCTAGCTAGCTAGCTGAAAAGTTATCATGTCGACTATATCTAAATCAGGCTCAGAGCGTTTTTCTGCTATGTACCAATACTCTAACAATATAGAAGTATTGTAGACCCATGCTGAATCTGACTTGGGGAAGTAGTATATAAGCTGATCATAAGCAAATATTATCTTTGAGGGGCCATAAACCAAACATTGTAATGTTTGAGTGTGAAGTTGTTTCAATGCATAATAGCTTTTTTTTGATTGAGGTTGAACACCAGAACTCCAGAACACCAGAACTCCAGAACAGGGCCTCATCATCACCACTACTAAGGAAGAAGTCCTCCAGAAACAGCTGCTGTCACTATAAACTGTAAAGTCCAGCTGTTTCTGACACTGGCCTCCCTCTGTGAAGCACGAAGGTTTGATCTTCCTGCCAGTCACAATCAAATCATCACCAAGACGAGGGAAGAAGTCCTCAGAAAAAGCTGTCACCCCCCCCCCCCCCAAATGAAATGGCTGTTTGTGTGTATAGTTGTCTGTTCAACACTCTTGGCGCCTGTAGAAGGTCACAGTGAGGCTGTCAATGAGAGCAGTACCTTGGTCACCACACTGTAGCTGGTCCTGATCCCCCTCAACTCCATGGTCACCACACTGTAGCTGGTCCTGATCCCCCTCAACTCCATGGTCACCACACTGTAGCTGGTCCTGATCCCCCTCAACTCCATGGTCACCACATTGTAGCTGGTCCTGATCCCCTTCAACTCCATGGTCACCACACTGTAGCTGGTCCTGATCCCCCTCAACTCCATGGTCAAAACACTGTAGCTGGTCCTGATCCCCCTCAACTCCATGGTCACCACATTAGCTGGTCCTGATCCCCTCAACTCCATGGTCACCACACTAGCTGGTCCTGATCCCCTCAACTCCATGGTCACCACACTGTAGCTGGTCCTGATCCCCTCAACTCCATGGTCACCACACTGTAGCTGGTCCTGATCCCCTCAACTCCATGGTCACCACACTGTAGCTGGTCCTGATCCCCCTCAACTCCATGGTCACCACACTGTAGCTGGTCCTGATCCCCTCAACTCCATGGGTCACCACAATGTAGCTGGTCCTGATCCCCTCAACTCCATGGTCACCACACTGTAGCTGGTCCTGATCCCCCTCAACTCCATGGTCACCACACTGTAGCTGGTCCTGATGCCCCTCAACTCCATGGGTCACCACACTAGCTGGTCCTGATCCCCTCAACTCCATGGTCACCACACTAGCTGGTCCTGATCCCCTCAACTCCATGGTCACCACACTAGCTGGTCCTGATCCCCTTCAACCATTAGACCAGAGGGTGGAGGCTGCAGCAAATAGCTGATGGACACACAGTCTGAAAGCTCTGTGGAGGAATGGAAACACACACACACACACACACACACACACACACACTGATTAAACAGTGCAGAGTCATACTGCAGTAAACATTCAGAAACACCAGTGAAGGGGCCTCCCGAGTAGTATTGCAGTGCTGGCTGTGCCACCTAAGATTCTGGGTTCGAGTCCAGGATCTGTCGCAGCCGGGCCGCGACCGGGAGACCCATGGCGCGGCGCACAATTGGCTCAGCGTCGTCCAGGTTAGGAGTGGGGTTTGGCTGGCAGGGATGTTCTTGTCCCATCATGCACTAGCGACTCCTGTGGCGGGCCGGGAGCAGTGTATGCTGACACAGTCGCCAGGTGTTTCCTCCGACACATTGGTGCAGCTGGCTTCCAGGTTAAGTGGGCATTGTGTCAAGAAGCAGTGCGACTTGGTTGGGTAGTGTTTTCAGAGGACGCACGGCTCTCGACCTTCGCCTCTCCTGAGTTAGTACGGGAGATACAGCGATGGGACAAGACTGTAACTACCAATTTGGATACCAGGAAAAAGGGAGAAAAAAAACCCACTAGAGAGAAACATCACTCACTATAAACTGTGATGTCCAGCTGTTTCTGACACTGGCCTCCCTCTGTGAAGCATGTAGGTTTGATATTCCTGTCAGTCAAATCAAATCACATTTTATTTTTTTTTTTTTTACAGCTGGTCTAACTGGTTAGGCTAGCTGGACAAGCTGGTGATGCTGGTGACCAAGCTGGTCTAGCTGGCAAAACCACACTCACTCATCATTATCATATTTCCCAGCATGCTCTAGTACAGTTTGATTTTTAGAATGTTTTTGTTTCTATGTGTTTTTACATGTGCATTTATTGATACAATTAATCTCATGCTACACACAGATTAATAACAAACATGTTCCTAAACTAATAATCTGTTAGTTGGATTTATTGCACCTGTTACTGAAATGGTTGTTTGAGTAGTTAGTGTTAGATGGTTAAGGGAGTCTAATGTATTTATCTCTCTAACCCTGTCAATCATTCTGAATGCAGATTGTGGGTGAACAAACATTCTAATTGTTGGCTATCCTCACTCTGGCTGGATTCCAATAGGAAGCTGAAGTTCCCTGCTTAGCGAACCTGTGAGGTACTGGTTCTGTCTGACAACATAAATGTGTGGACACCGTATATTGAAATGGCTTGCATTTTTATTTTTACATTTATTTCACCTTTATTTAACCAGGTAGGCTAGTTGAGAACTAGTTCTCATTTACAATTGCGACCTGGCCAAGATAAAGCATAGCAATTCGACACATACAACAACACAGAGTTACACATGGACAAACAAAACATACAGTCAATAATACAGTAGAAAGAACTAAACAAAACGTCTATATACAGTGAGTGCAAATGAGGTAAGATAAGGGAGTTAAAGGCAATAAATAGGCCATAGTGGCGTAGTCATTACAATATAGCAATTAAACACTGGAATGGTAGATGTGCAGAAGATTAATGTGCAAGTAGAGATTCTGGGGTGCAAAGGAGCAAGATAAATAAATAAATACAGTGTGGGGATGAGGTAGATTGGATGGGCTGTTTACAGATGGGCTATGTACAGGTGCAGTGGTCTGTGAGCTACTCTGACAGCTGCTGCTTAAAGCTAGTGAGAGAGATATGAGTCTCCAGCTTCAGTGATTTTTGCAGTTCGTTCCAGTCATTGACAGGTGACCAAAGGAGGAATTGGCTTTGGGGGTGACCAGTGAGATATACCTGCTGGAGCGCGTGCTACGAGTGTGTGCTGCTATGGTGACCAGTGAGCTGAGATAAGGCGGGGCTTTACCTAGCAGAAACTTGTAGATAACCTGTAGCCAGTGGGTTTGGCGACGAGTATAAAGCGAGGGCCAACCAACGAGAGCGTACAGGTCACAGTGGTGGGTAGTATATGGGGCTTTGGTGACAAAACAGATGGCACTGTGATAGACTGTATCCAATTTGTTGAGTAGAGTGTTGGAGGCTAATTTATAATGACATTGCAGAAGTCGAGGATCGGTAGGATGGTCAGTTTTACGAGGGTATGTTTAGCTGCATGAATGAAGTATGCTTTGTTGCGATATAGGAAGCCAATTCTAGATTTAATTTAGGATTGGAGATGCTTAATGCGAGTCTGGAAGGAGAGTTTACAGTCTAACCAGACACCTAGGTATTTGTAGTTGTCCACGTATTCTAAGTCAGAGCTGTCCAAAGTAGTGATGATGGAGGGCAGGTGCGGGCAGTGATCGATTGAATAGCATGCATTTAGTTTACTTGCGTTTAAGAGCAGTTGGAGGCCACGGAAGGAGAGTTGTATGGCATTGAAGCTCGTCTGGAGGTTAGTTAACACAGTGTCCAAAGAAGGGCCAGAGGTATACAAAATGGTGTCGTCTGTGTATTGGTGGATCAGAGAATCACCAGCAGCAAGAGCTACATCATTGATGTATACAGAGAAGAGAGTCGGCCCGAGAATTGAACCCTGTGGCACCCCCATAGAGACGGCCAGAGGTCTGGACAACAGGCCCTCCGATTTGACACACTGAACTAGTAGTTGGTAAACCAGGCGAGGCAATCATTTGAGAAACCAAGGCAGTCGAGTCTGCCAATAAGAATGTTGTGAATGACAGAGTCGAAAGCCTTGGCCAGGTCGATGAATACGGCTGCACAGTAATGTCTCTTATCGATGGCGGTTATGATATCGTTTAGGACCTTGAGCGTGGCTGAGGTGCACCCATGACCAGCTCTGAAACCAGATTGCACAGCGGAGAAGGTATGGTGGGATTCGAAATGGTCGGTGATCTGTTTGTTAACCCTTTGAAGAGGGGGATGACCACGGCAGCTTTCCAAATCTTTGGGAATCTCAGACGATACGAAAGAGAGGTTGAACAGGCTAGTAATAGGGGTTGCAACCATTTCGGCAGATAATTTTAGAAAGAGAGGGTCCACATTGTCTAGCCCGGCTGATTTGTAGGGGTCCAGATTTTGCAGCTCTTTCAGAACATCAGCTATCTGGATTTGGGTGAGGGAGAAATGGTGGGGGCTTGGGCGGGTTGCTGTGGAGGGTGCCGAGCAGTTGACCGGGGTAGGTGTAGCCAGGTGGAAAGCATGGCCAGCCGTAGAGAAATGCTTATTGAAATTCTCAAATATAGTGGATTTATCGGTGGTAACAGTGTTTCCTAGCCTCAGAGCAGTGGGCAGCTGGGAGGAGGTGCTCTTATTCTACATGGACTTGAGCAATAGCCCTGCTTCTCACGGACACAGTAGTATATTCTGAGCCTGTGTGAAGTAGGATGAGAAATCTGAAACCACTTAAACTGTGTACACCCAGAAATAGCCACACACATATTCCACACTCATACTCTCCACTCGCCGCCTCTCTCTCTCCTCAAACTTTTCCAATCTCACTTGCCACTCCTTCCCCAAGAATATCTGCACACTCTCTCTCTCTCTCTGCCTTCCATGCCACTCTCCAACCCCTCTCTCTCTCTCTGCCTTCCATGCCACTCTCCAACCCCTCTCTCTCTCTGCCTTCCATGCCACTCTCCAACCCCTCTCTCTCTCTGCCTTCCATGCCACTCTCCAACCCCTCTCTCTCTGCCTTCCATGCCACTCTCCAACCCCTCTCTCTCTCTGCCTTCCATGCCACACTCCAACCCCTCTCTCTCTGCCTTCCATGCCACTCTCCAACCCCCTCTCTCTCTGCCTTCCATGCCACACTCCAACCCCCTCTCTCTGCCTTCCATGCCACTCTCCAACCCCTCTCTCTCTGCCTTCCATGCCCCTCTCCAACCCCCTCTCTCTGCCTTCCATGCCACTCTCCAACCCCTCTCTCTCTCTGCCTTCCATGCCACTCTCCAACCCCTCTCTCTGCCTGCCATGCCACTCTCCAACCCCCTCTCTCTCTGCCTGCCATGCCACTCTCCAACCCCTCTCTCTCTGCCTTCCATGCCACTCTCCAACCCCTCTTTCTCTCTGCCTTCCATGCCACTCTCCAACCCCTCTCTCTCTCTGCCTGCAATGCCACTCTCCAACCCCCCTCTCTCTCTCTCTCTGCCTTCCATGCCACTCTCCAACCCCTCTCTCTCTCTGCCTTCCATGCCACTCTCCCTCTCTCTCTGCCTGCCATGCCACTCTCCCTCTCTCTCTCTGCCTGCCATGCCACTCTCCAACCCCCTCTCTCTGCCTGCCATGCCACTCTCCATCCCCTCTCTCACTGCCTTCCATGCCACTCTCCAACCCCTCTCTCTCTGCCTTCCATGCCACTCTCCAACCCCCTCTCTCTCTGCCTTCCATGCCACTCTCCAACCCTCTCTCTCTCTGCCTTCCATGCCACTCTCCAACCCATCTCTCTGCCTTCAATGCCACTCTCCAACCCCTCTCTCTCTCTGCCTGCCATGCCACTCCAACCCCTCTCTCTCTCTGCCTGCCATGCCACTCTCCAACCCCTCTCTCTCTCTGCCTGCCATGCCACTCTCCAACCCCTCTCTCTCTGCCTGCCATGCCACTCTCCAACCCCTCTCTCTCTGACCCTAAACGTACCCTTACCTTAACCCTTATTCTAACCCTAACTTACCCTTACCATAACCCTTATCCTGACCCTAAACTTACCCTTACCTTAACCCTAAACTTACCCTTACCTTGACCCTTATTCTGACCCTAAACTTACCCTTACCATAACCATTATCCTGACCCTAAACGTACCCTTACCTTAACCCTTATTCTAACCCTAAACGTACCCTTACCTTAACCCTTATTCTAACCCTAAACGTACCCTTACCTTAACCCTAAACTTACCCTTACCATAACCCTTATTCTAACCCTAAACGTACCCATAACCCTTATTCTAACCCTAAACGTACCCTTAACCCTTATCCTAACCCTAAACTTACCCTTACCATAACCCTTATTCTAACCCTAAACTTACCCTTACCATAACCCTTATCCTGACCCTAAACTTACCCATACCATAACCCTTATCCTGACCCTAAACGCCCTTACCATAACCCTTATCCTGACCCTAAACGCACCCTTACCATAACCCTTATTCTAACCCTAAACGTACCCTTACCATAACCCTTATCCTGACCCTAAACTTACCCTTACCATAACCCTTATTCTAACCCTAAACGCACCCTTACCTTAACCCTTATCCTAACCCTAAACTTACCCTTACCATAACCCTTATCCTGACCCTAAACTTACCCTTACCATAACCCTAAAATTACCCTTACCATAACACTTATCCTGACCCTAAAACCCTTACCATAACCCTTATTCTAACCCTAAACGCATACCCTTACCATAACCCTTATCCTGACCCTAAACTTACCCTTACCATAACCCTTATTCTAACCCTAAACGTACCCTTACCTTAACCCTTATCCTAACCCTAAACTTACCCTTACCATAACCCTTATCCTGACCCTAAACTTACCCTTAAAATAACCCTTATTCTAACCCTAAAATTACCCTTACCATAACAATTATCCTGACCCTAAACGTACCCTTACCATAACCCTTATCCTGACCCTAAACTTACCCTTACCATAACCCTTATTCTAACCCTAAACATACCCTTACCTTAACCTTTATCCTAACCCTAAACTTACCCTTACCATAACCCTTATTCTAACCCTAAATTTACCCTTACCATAACCCTAAACTTACCCTTACCTTAACCCTTATTCTAACCCTAAACTTACCCTTACCATAACCCTTATCCTGACCCTAAACGTACCCTTACCTTAACCCTTATTCTAACCCTAAACGTACCCATAACCCTTATTCTAACCCTAAACGTACCCTTAACCCTTATCCTAAACTTACCCTTACCATAACCCTTATCCTGACCCTAAACTTACCCTTACCATAACCCTTATCCTGACCCTAAACTTACCCTTACCATAACCCTTATCCTGACCCTAAACTTACCCTTATTCTAACCCTAAACCTACCCTTACCATAACCCTTATTCTAACCCTAAACGTACCCTTACCATAACCCCTATCCTAACCCTAAACGTACCCTTACCATAACCCTTATCCTGACCCTAAACGTACCCTTACCATAACCCTTATTCTAACCCTAAACGTACCCTTACCATAACCCTTATCCTGACCCTAAACTTACCCTTACCATAACCCTTATTCTAACCCTAAACGTACCCTTACCTTAACCCTTACCATAACCCTTATCCTGACCCTAAACTTACCCTTACCATAACCCTAAAATTACCCTTACCATAACACTTATCCTGACCCTAAACGTACCCTTACCATAACCCTTATTCTAACCCTAAACGTACCCTTACCTTAACCCTTATCCTAACCCTAAACTTACCCTTACCATAACCATTATCCTGACCCTAAACTTACCCTTACCATAACCCTTATTCTAACCCTAAAATTACCCTTACCATAACACTTATCCTGACCCTAAACGTACCCTTACCATAACCCTTATTCTAACCCTAAACGTACCCTTACCATAACCCTTATCCTGACCCTAAACTTACCCTTACCATAACCCTTATTCTAACCCTAAACATACCCTTACCTTAACCCTTATCCTAACCCTAAACTTACCCTTACCATAACCCTTATTCTAACCCTAAACTTACCCTTACCATAACCCTAAACTTACCCTTACCTTAACCCTTATTCTAACCCTAAACTTACCCTTACCATAACCCTTATCCTGACCCTAAACGTACCCTTACCTTAACCCTTATTCTAACCCTAAACGTACCCATAACCCTTATTCTAACCCTAAACGTACCCTTAACCCTTATCCTAAACTTACCCTTACCATAACCCTTATCCTGACCCTAAACTTACCCTTACCATAACCCTTATCCTGACCCTAAACTTACCCTTACCATAACCCTTATCCTGACCCTAAACTTACCCTTATTCTAACCCTAAACCTACCCTTACCATAACCCTTATTCTAACCCTAAACGTACCCTTACCATAACCCCTATCCTAACCCTAAACGCACCCTTACCATAACCCTTATCCTGACCCTAAACGTACCCTTACCATAACCCTTATCCTAACCCTAAACTTACCCTTACCATAACCCTTATTCTAACCCTAAACGTACCCTTACCATAACCCTTATCCTGACCCTAAACTTACCCTTATTCTAACCCTAAACCTACCCTTACCATAACCCTTATTCTAACCCTAAACGTACCCTTACCATAACCCCTATCCTAACCCTAAACGTGCCCTTACCATAACCCTTATCCTGACCCTAAACGTACCCTTACCATAACCCTTATCCTAACCCTAAACTTACCCTTACCATAACCCTTATTCTAACCCTAAACGTACCCTTACCATAACCCTTATCCTGACCCTAAACGTACCCTTACCTTAACCCTAAACTTACCCTTACCATAACCCTTATTCTAACCCTAAACGTACCCATAACCCTTATTCTAACCCTAAACGTACCCTTAACCCTTATCCTAACCCTAAACTTACCCTTACCATAACCCTTATTCTAACCCTAAACTTACCCTTACCATAACCCTTATCCTGACCCTAAACTTACCCTTACCATAACCCTTATCCTGACCCTAAACGTACCCTTACCATAACCCTTATTCTAACCTTGGCAAGCAGTTGCTTATGAACAGATTGTTTGTTGATAGTATGACCAACTGTAGAGGATCTATAGATACCAAATCTGCACTATCCAAATAAAGTGTAACCAAAACAAAACAGGAGGGGTTCTGAAAGACACTCATGGGGGTGTCCACTGATAGTTGACTAGCAACAACAACAACCGGAACGTAAAAGACACCCACTAAATTTTCCCAAGAGGCAAACAAAATAAAAACCCAAACTGAAAAGACAGGAAGCAAAACCAAAACTGGGAAGATCAGACACAGGAATGTTTATCTAGAAATCAAAGCGGGATGCAAACTAAAGGTGTTGACCCTCCACATCTCTCAAGCCCACTGGCCCAGCCGCTTTTAAATTTCACCTGAGCAAGCACTTGACTGATTTCCTTATATGAACTGTAACTCAGTAAAATCTTTGAAATTATTACATTTATATTTTTTGTTCAGTGTAGTTAAATTACATGTAGTTCCCCGACACCCCATTTTGTTTACAGTCTTTGGTATGACTAATTTAGTCCATTCTTCATTATAAACCACCTGTTTTTTTAATACAATGTTTATTCTGAGGAAGAGTTCCTTATCAGTAGGAAACATACTTTAGTGTGAAACTAAAGGGAGGGACTAAGGCTACATAACAAATGGCACACTATTCCCTATACAGTGCACTACAGAGCGCTATGGGCTATAAACAAACTTCACTGGCTGCATTGTGAATGCGACTCAATAGCACCACCTACAGGACGACAGGGGAAACTACGGACTGCATTGTGAATGCGACTCAATAGCACCACCTACAGGACGACAGGGAAACTACGGACTGCATTGTGAATGCGACTCAATAGCACCACCTACAGGACGACAGGGGAAACTACGGACTGCATTGTGAATACGACTCAATAGCACCACCTACATGACGACAGGGGAACTTAATTATTTCAAACTGAGTTTTCACAGGATGAAACGCATTAGTAGAATAGTTTATTTATTAAAATCAGATCAATACTCAGATAATAAAAAATACAAAATCAGTAAACTGTGTTTACCAGAGACTGTGTTCATTAGTACTGTAGTATACTATACACTGTTTTGTGTCCCTAATGGCACCCTATTCCTTATATAGTGCACTACTATAGGCTCTGATCAACATTAGAGCACTATATAGGGAATAGGATGCCATTTGGGAATCATGTTATATGATCAATATCAGATTGTGCACATTCTAAATGGATGGATGACATTTTACCATTCAGATCAGGGTCCCAAATGGCACCCTATTCCCTATTATATAGTGCACTACTTTTAGCCAGAACCCTATAAGCCCTGGTCAAACGTAGTGCACTAAATTGGGTGTCATTCAGGACTCAGATTAACAATTTCTTGTCAAACATCACATTCTGACACTTTAAAAAGCTCATATTTGAGCTCACAGAGTAAACAACTGACGTTCTGCAAAAGGGAGGACTAGTGTAGGTCCTGAATGGTGTCCCATTTGACCAGAGCCCAGAGTGAATGGTGTCCCATTTGACCAGAGTCCAGAGTGAATGGTGTCCCATTTGACCAGAGCCCATAGTGAATGGCGTCTCATTTGACCAGAGCCCAGAGTGAATGGTGTCCCATTTGACCATAGTGAAGAGCCCATTTGACGAGAGACCACAGTGAATGGTGTCCCATTTGACCAGAGCCCATAGTGAATGGTGTCTCATTTGACCAGAGCCCATAGTGAGTGGTGTCTCATTTGACCAGAGCCCAGAGTGAGTGGTGTCTCATTTGACCAGAGCCCAAAGTGAATGGTGTCCCATTTGACCAGAGCCCAGAGTGAATGGTGTCCCATTTGACCAGAGCCCAGAGTGAATGGTGTCCCATTTGACCAGAGCCCACAGTGAATGGTGTCCCATTTGACCAGAGCCCACAGTGAATGTGTGTCTTGTTTGACCAGAGCCCATAGTGAATGGTGTCCAGAGCCCAGTGAATGGTGTCTTGAATGGTGTGTCCCATTAGGGACATCATGAAGCAATAAAACCTCCCATCATGATCACAGTTCAGACACACATTGGCACGTTTCCAGTACTCTTATTTTGTAGTCCGCTTAGAGAGGACTATTATTTTGAAGCCACCGCCGTGTCTTCACTAGGAGATGATTGGACAGTGTCTCTCATGTGACACTCTTGGTGCCTCTTCAGCTGCCCTGACGCCGTGAACCCTTTCCCACATGCGCTACACAGGAAAGGCCGCTCCCCGGTGTGTGTCCTCATGTGTAGCTTCAGACTCCCCGGTGTGGTGAACCCCTTATCACAGACAGTACAAGGGTACGGCCTCTCTTTAGTGTGTGTGATCTGATGCACTTTTAGGTTGCCAGATTGGGCGAAACTGGTCCCACATATGGAGCAGATGAAAGGTTTCTCTCCGGTGTGTGTCCGCTGGTGGCTCTTCAGGTCTCCAGCACGCAAGAAGGTTCGGCCGCAGAAGGAACAGCAGAATGGTTTCTCTCCGGTGTGGGTTCTCTGGTGGGTCCGCAGGTTCCCCAGCTCCGTGAAGCTCTTCGATTGGAGACAGATAAACAAAAAGACACAAATGAAAGAGGGGAAACAGAGATATCGCACATATAACGGCTTATAAGACTTGCTTTCAAAGAGAATGGAAAATCTATAACTCTCATTTCTATCTGAAAACTGTTGGTTCGTACACAAAGCTACATAAGGTAACTTTAATTGACACGCACCTTGCCACACTGGCAAATGTGGTAGGTCTTCTGCCCCGTGTGGAGCAGCTTGTGTTTCTTCAGGTCGTGGGCTCGGGAGAACCGTTTCCCGCACTCTGAGCATTGGTGTGGTTTCTCCTTGGTGTGTGTCTGCAGATGGGTCTTCAGGTTGCCGCGGATGGCGAACCCTTTACCACATACGGAGCAGTGGTGGAGGTTCTCCCCTTTGTGGATCATCTGGTGGCACTTGAGCGACTTCAATCAAAACAAACTTTATTTAGATCATTACTTACAACAAAATGCAGTGCAAAGTGCTTCCCATACATAAAATCAATAAACCGTGAGAAAGATAAAAACTAAACAGCAGACGAGGAGTAAAGAGATCAATTAAGACCGTAAAACAACAACGAACCTTGAAGTAGGAGAAGCTTTTCCCACAGTCATTGCAGTGGTACGGTTTCTCCTCCCGGTGAGTCTGCTGGTGGTCTTTATAGTGGGCCAGCCGGGAGAAGCTTTTCTGACACTGGGAGCACTGGTACGGTTTCTCCCCTGTGAATAGAATAACTTCATTTTTTTAATAAAGTTTATATTGATTTAAACTGGTGTTGAGAACAACTTTGCAGAAGCGCAGGCGGCAGCGGAGTGAGGGGACGAAGAAACAGATAGGGGAGTTTCTCTCTGCGCTTAGTTATAATCAACGAATCAAAATGTTTAAAAAAAAAAATGCAATAAAATAAGCTAATGCAATTGAAGGCATGTATCAGATACTTGCTTATACTGAAACTGCCAATGTCATATCCAACCATTATACTAATTTAAAGCAATAGTCGTGTGTGTGTGTGTGTGGTCACCTAAATGATCATGTCAGCACTGACTTGATTGGGACAGCGCCACCACATTGCTTTAAGAAGAGTGTGGGTGACTCGTCTTGATAAATCAATTAACTAAAATGGCAGATTTTTTAAAATTCGCTGAATGTTCGTTTGGATATTGGACAACAATTAGGCCGGAGAAATGTTAGCTAAGTGAGTAACTTAATATATGAGCAAACTGGAATCAAGTGATCAGAGCATTTTGCCAGCGTGTTATGTAGCTTAACAAGTGGATTCTGCTCTTCTCTGGCGTGGCAGCCTGTCCTCCTCCCAACCAAAAGCCTGTGTCTTGTCTGATAATCAGTCAATGAGATTTTATTCAACTTAAATCGCTGTCTGTACATCAGACTGAATTCACAACCCCTTGACTTTTTCCAAAACGTTTCATCATGGCCACAAATGTCTCTGGCCCAGCCACTACTGGAATCCTGGCTGCTGCTGCGGCTGAGAGAGAAACGTAGTGGGCTGAAAAGGTGGGCAGACTTCCATAGTCCCCCCTTAACACAGCATGGCAAGCCTGAAACCGTCGGGCTGAGAATGAGAACTCTACACAGAACACATACCAATGATATGGGAGACAGAAACAAGATGAACATAAATACCAATGATATGGGAGACAGAAACAAGATGAGCATAAATACCAATGACATGGGAGACAAACAAGATGAACATAAATACATTTTAATTTAAAAGCCGGTACAAAACGTTGAGTGTCTTTCTGAGAGATATAAACCTGAGAGGTAAAACGGCACATGTATTATATAACAGACCTGTGTGGATGAGCTGGTGGATCTTGAGGTTACCCTGCGCAGTGAAACCTTTCCCACACTCAGAACACTGGAACGGCTTCTCTCCTGATACATAGACAGACAGAACGTTTCAATGTCACAAATAACAGAGTTAAAAAAAACACATTGAGGCCCAATCAAAGAGAGTTGAGACACTGATAACATTTGTAGGCAATTATAATATCAATATCTGTTATAATACATTACGTCATATCATTAACATCATGTATTTTTATTTAATTTAATTAGGCAAGTCAGTTAAGAACAAATTCTTATTTACAATGACAGCCTACCGGGGAACAGTGGGTTAACTGCCTTGTTCAGAGGCAGAACGACAGATTTTGACCTTGTCAGCTCGGGGGATTCGATCCAGCAACCATTTCGGGTTACTGGCCCAACGCCCTAACCACTAGGCTACGATGCCGCGCCCTCATCATCAACAAACATCCCATGACATCATCCTCTATACACCTGGAAGAAGGAGCACTACACCTGTGTGGGTCATCTGGTGTTTCTTCAGCCCTCCCAGACTGGTGAAAGTCTTCCCACACTGATGACAGACGTGGCTCACCCTCTCTCCTAGGGATGAGTTAGAGGTACCGATAAAGTCGATCAAGAGCATCCATATATATCGATTCCAACATTTTGTCATCTAAGCCAGAAATCTTGCTTGTTTGTAGGTGACCAAATACTTATTTTCCACCATAATTTGCAAATAAATTCATTAAAAATCCTACAATGTGATTTTCTGGATTTTTTTCCTTCTCATTTTGTCATAGTTGAAGTGTACCTATGATGAACATTACAGGCCTCATCTTTTTAAGTGGGAGAACTTGCACAATTGGTGGCTGACTAAATACTTTGCCCCACTGTATATCGATTCCAACATTTTGTCATCTAAACATAATACATTTAAGTGATATTTCCCATTGCTAGACATATGTTTGATTCAGCCCCTCATTAGATGTGTGGCACATGCTCACCTCTCTCTTACTATGATAATAATACATACAACTTTTAAAATGTGACGGACCCCTCTCTCCTGTGTGGATACGGATTTATTTAGCATTTACATGAGAAGACCTCTACACTTCACAGCACTTCTACTTAGAGAAGTAGTCGACGTCACTAAAAATGGTCCCAAATCCACCAGAAGCATACCACATGGTCAGGTGGATGTTGTGATGTTATGGCAGGCATGGTCTGGTCTGCTGGATGTTGAGTTGTGATAATTGGCAGGCATGGTCTGGTGTACTGAAGTTGGCGCTGTGGTGCAATAAGGCTTGAGCACCACCATGGCTGCTTACAGCTATATTCTATCTTGTAATAGTCTATGCCAAATACTGAAAAATAATAATTGTTCACAATAACCTGTGTGGATGGTGAGGTGTCTCTTCATGTCATCTGAGCGTGAGAAACATTTCCCGCAGACGGAGCACCGGTGGGGTTTCTCTCCGCTGTGAGTCTGTGTGTGCCTCTTCAGGCTCCCCACGGTGATGAAGGTCTTGCCACACTGGGAGCAAGGGTGTGGCTTCTCCACTGCACTCTGAGCGTTCGAACTCTGTTCATTCTCCCCGTCTGAACTGTCTGTGTCCGAGTTGGCGCCCCCTCCTGTTTCCGTGACAACACTACAGGTTAAATACGGTCGGAGAACCGTGTGTATCTCTTTAAGATCAATGTTCTCTTACGTAAACACTATAAACTATCAAAGTGGATACAACCAAAGCTTTTATCATCCCCATGAATGGTTATTGTGGTCTGTGATTACCGGAGTTGGTCTCATCTCCGCCACCTCCCTCCTCCTCTGCATCTCTTTTAACAATAGAAAGCCCTGTTAAAATACAGATTCACATGAATAGAACCGATAATATCCATCAGAACTTCTATAACAGGTAACCAGGCAACCAGGCAACTGGGGCCTGAGTGTCTGCTGATGTTTATTATTTCTGTCAATCAGTGTTTGATATAGACATGGGTAACCAGGAGTGTACAATAATGAGTGCAGAAGGTTAGGAGCCCAGAGGACTATCCTCACCCCATTCTAGCTAGCTACTGCCCTGCTACTACCCAGAGGACTCTCTCCCACCCCATTCTAGCTAGCTACTGTCCTGCTACTACCCAGAGGACTCTCTCCCACCCCATTCTAGCTACTGTCCTGCCACTACCCAGAGGACTCTATTCTCACCCATTCCAGCTAGCTACTGTCCTGCCACTACCCAGAGGACTCTCTCCCACCCCATTCTAGCTAGCTACTGTCCTGCCACTGCCCAGAGGACCCTCTCCCACCCCATTCCAGCTAGCTACTGTCCTGCCACTGCCCAGAGGACTCTACTTTACCACTACTACCCAGAGGTCTCTCTCCCACCCCATTTTAGCTAGCTACTGTCCTGCCACTGCCCAGAGGACTCTACTGTACCACTACTACCCAGAGGACTCTCTCCCACCCCATTCCAGCTAGCTACTGTCCTGCCCAGAGGACCCTCTCCCACCCCATTCCAGCTAGCTACTGTCCTGCCACTGCCCAGAGGACTCTACTGTACCACTACTACCCAGAGGACTCTCTCCCACCCCATTCCAGCTAGCTACTGTCCTGCTACTACCCAGAGGACTCTCTCCCACCCCATTTTAGCTAGCTACTGTCCTGCCACTGCCCAGAGGACTCTACTGTACCACTACTACCCAGAGGACTCTCTCCCACCCCATTCTAGCTAGCTACTGTCCTGCCACTACCCAGAAGACTCTCTCCCACCCCATTATAGCTAGCTACTGTCCTGCCACTGCCCAGAGGACTCTCTCCCACCCCATTCTAGCTAGCTACTGTCCTGCCACTGCCCAGAGGACTCTCTCCCACCCCATTCTAGCTACTGTCCTGCTACTACCCAGAGGACTCTGTCCCAACCCATTCTAGCTACTGTCCTGCTACTAGCCAGAGGACTCTCTCCCACCCACTTCCAGCTAGCTACTGTCCTGCTACTACCCAGAGGACTCTCTCCCACACCATTCTAGCTAGCTACTGTCCTGCTTCTACCCAGAGGACTCTGTCCCAACCCATTCTAGCTACTGTCCTGCTACTACCCAGAGGACTCTGTCCCACCCCATTCTAGCTACTGTCCTGCTACTACCCAGAGGACTCTCTCCCACCCCATTCTAGCTACTGTCCTGCTACTACCCAGAGGACTCTGTCCCACCCCATTCTAGCTACTGTCCTGCTACTACCCAGAGGACTCTCTCCAACCCCATTCTAGCTAGCTACTGTCCTGCTACTACCCAGAGGACTCTCTCCCACCCCATTCTAGCTAGCTACTGTCCTGCTACTACCCAGAGGACTCTCTCCAACCCCATTCTAGCTAGCTACTGTCCTGCTACTTCCCAGAGGACTCTCCCACCCCATTCCAGCTAGCTACTGTCCTGATACTACCCAGAGGACTCTGTCCCACCCCATTCTAGCTACTGTCCTGCTACTATCCAGAGGACTCTCTCCCACCCCATTCCAGCTAGCTACTGTCCTGCTACTACCCAGAGGACTCTCTCCCACACCATTCTAGCTACTGTCCTGCTACTACCCAGAGGACTCTGTCCCAACCCATTCTAGCTACTGTCCTGCTACTAGCCAGAGGACTCTCTCCCACCCACTTCCAGCTAGCTACTGTCCTGCTACTACCCAGAGGACTCTCTCCCACACCATTCTAGCTAGCTACTGTCCTGCTTCTACCCAGAGGACTCTGTCCCAACCCATTCTAGCTACTGTCCTGGTACTACCCAGAGGACTCTCTCCCACCCCATTCTAGCTACTGTCCTGCTACTACCCAGAGGACTCTGTCCCACCCCATTCTAGCTACTGTCCTGCTACTACCCAGAGGACTCTCTCCCACCCCATTCTAGCTACTGTCCTGCTACTACCCAGAGGACTCTGTCCCACCCCATTCTAGCTACTGTCCTGCTACTACCCAGAGGACTCTCTCCAACCCCATTCTAGCTAGCTACTGTCCTGCTACTACCCAGAGGACTCTCTCCCACCCCATTCTAGCTAGCTACTGTCCTGCTACTACCCAGAGGACTCTCTCCAACCCCATTCTAGCTAGCTACTGTCCTGCTACTTCCCAGAGGACTCTCCCACCCCATTCCAGCTAGCTACTGTCCTGCTACTACCCAGAGGACTCTGTCCCACCCCATTCTAGCTACTGTCCTGCTACTATCCAGAGGACTCTCTCCCACCCCATTCCAGCTAGCTACTGTCCTGCTACTACCCAGAGGACTCTCTCCCACACCATTCTAGCTACTGTCCTGCTACTACCCAGAGGACTCTGTCCAACCCCATTCTAGCTAGCTACTGTCCTGCTACTACCCAGAGGACTCTGTCCCACCCCATTCTAGCTACTGTCCTGCTACTTCCCAGAGGACTCTCTCCCACCCCATTCTAGCTACTGTCCTGCTACTTCTCAGAGGACTCTCGCCCACCCCATTCTAGCTAGCTACTGTCCTGCTACTACCCAGAGGACTCTGTCCCACCCCATTCTAGCTACTGTCCTGCTACTACCCAGAGGACTCTGTCCCACCCCATTCTAGCTACTGTCCTGCTACTACCCAGAGGACTCTCTCCCACCCCATTCTAGCTACTGTCCTGCTACTACCCAGAGGACTCTGTCCCACCCCATTCTAGCTACTGTCCTGCTACTACCCAGAGGACTCTCGCCAACCCCATTTTAGCTAGCTACTGTCCTGCCACTGCCCAGAGGACTCTACTGTACCACTACTACCCAGAGGACTCTCTCCCACCCCATTCTAGCTAGCTACTGTCCTGCCACTGCCCAGAGGACTCTCTCCCACCCCATTCCAGCTAGCTACTGTCCTGCTACTACCCAGAGGACTCTCTCCCACCCCATTCTAGCTACTGTCCTGCTACTACCCAGAGGACTCTCTCCCACCCCATTCTAGCTAGCTACTGTCCTGCTACTGCCCAGAGGACTCTCTCCCACCCCATTCCAGCTAGCTACTGTCCTGCTACTACCCAGAGGACTCTGTCCCACCCATTCTAGCTACTGTCCTGCTACTACCCAGAGGACTCTGTCCCACCCATTCCTAGCTACTGTCCTGCTACTACCCAGAGGACTCTCTCCCACCCCATTCTAGCTACTGTCCTGCTTCTACCCAGAGGACTCTGTCCCACCCATTCTAGCTACTGTCCTGCTACTACCCAGAGGACTCTCTCCCACCCCATTCTAGCTACTGTCCTGCTACTACCCAGAGGACTCTGTCCCACCCCATTCTAGCTACTGTCCTGCTACTACCCAGAGGACTCTGTCCCACCCCATTCTAGCTACTGTCCTGCTACTACCCAGAGGACTCTGTCCCACCCCATTCTCTAGCTACTGTCCTGCTACTACCCAGAGGACTCTCTCCAACCCCATTCTAGCTAGCTACTGTCCTGCTACTACCCAGAGGACTCTCTCCCACCCCATTCTAGCTAGCTACTGTCCTGCTACTACCCAGAGGACTCTCTCCACCCCATTCTAGCTAGCTACTGTCCTGCTACTACCCAGAGGACTCTCTCCCACCCCATTCTAGCTACTGTCCTGCTACTACCCAGAGGACTCTCTCCCACCCCATTCTAGCTAGCTACTGTCCTGCTACTACCCAGAGGACTCTCTCCCACCCCATTCTAGCTAGCTACTGTCCTGCTACTACCCAGAGGACTCTGTCCAACCCCATTCTAGCTAGCTACTGTCCTGCTACTCCCAGAGGACTCTCCCACCCCATTCTAGCTACTGTCCTGCTACTTCTCAGAGGACTCTCCCACCCCATTCTAGCTACTGTCCTGCTACTACCCAGAGGACTCTGTCCCACCCCATTCTAGCTACTGTCCTGCTACTACCCAGAGGACTCTGTCCCACCCCATTCTAGCTACTGTCCTGCTACTACCCAGAGGACTCTCTCCCACCCCATTCTAGCTAGCTACTGTCCTGCTACTACCCAGAGGACTCTCTCACCACCATTCTAGCTAGCTACTGTCCTGCTACTGACTCCTCTCACACTACCCCAGAGGACTGTCCTCTACTACCCAGAGGACCCCATTTTAGCTAGCTACTGTCCTGCCACTGCCCAGAGGACTCTACTGTACCACTACTACCCAGAGGACTCTCTCCCACCCCATTCTAGCTAGCTACTGTCCTGCCACTGCCCAGAGGACTCTCTCCCACCCCATTCCAGCTAGCTACTGTCCTGCTACTACCCAGAGGACTCTCTCCCACCCCATTCTAGCTAGCTACTGTCCTGCCACTGCCCAGAGGACTCTCTCCCACCCCATTCTAGCTAGCTACTGTCCTGCCACTGCCCAGAGGACTCTCTCCAACCCCATTCTAGCTAGCTACTGTCCTGCTACTACCCAGAGGACTCTGTCCCAACCCATTCTAGCTACTGTCCTGCTACTACCCAGAGGACTCTCTCCCACACCATTCTAGCTACTGTCCTGCTACTACCCAGAGGACTCTCTCCAACCCCATTCTAGCTAGCTACTGTCCTGCTACTTCCCAGAGGACTCTCCCACCCCATTCTAGCTACTGTCCTGCTACTTCTCAGAGGACTCTCGCCCACCCCATTCTAGCTAGCTACTGTCCTGCTACTACCCAGAGGACTCTGTCCCACCCCATTCTAGCTACTGTCCTGCTACTACCCAGAGGACTCTGTCCCACCCCATTCTAGCTACTGTCCTGCTACTACCCAGAGGACTCTCCCACCCCATTCTAGCTAGCTACTGTCCTGCTACTACCCAGAGGACTCTCTCCACCCCATTCTAGCTAGCTACTGTCCTGCTACTACCCAGAGGGACTCTCGCCACCCCATTTTAGCTAGCTACTGCTGCCACTGTCCTGTACCACTACTACCCAGAGGACTCTCTCCCACCCCATTCTAGCTAGCTACTGTCCTGCTACTACCCAGAGGACTCTCTCCCACCCCATTCTAGCTAGCTACTGTCCTGCTACTACCCAGAGGACTCTCTCCACCCCATTCTAGCTAGCTACTGTCCTGCCACTGCCCAGAGGACTCTCTCCCACCCCATTCTAGCTAGCTACTGTCCTGCCACTACCCAGAGGACTCTCTCCAACCCCATTCTAGCTAGCTACTGTCCTGCTACTACCCAGAGGACTCTGTCCCAACCCATTCTAGCTACTGTCCTGCTACTACCCAGAGGACTCTGTCCCACCCACTTCCAGCTAGCTACTGTCCTGCTACTATCCAGAGGACTCTCTCCCACCCCATTCCAGCTAGCTACTGTCCTGCTACTACCCAGAGGACTCTCTCCCACATCATTCTAGCTACTGTCCTGCTACTACCCAGAGGACTCTGTCCAACCCCATTCTAGCTAGCTACTGTCCTGCTACTACCCAGAGGACTCTGTCCCACCCCATTCTAGCTACTGTCCTGCTACTTCTCAGAGGACTCTCTCCCACCCCATTCTAGCTAGCTACTGTCCTGCTACTACCCAGAGGACTCTGTCCCACCCCATTCTAGCTACTGTCCTGCTACTACCCAGAGGACTCTGTCCCACCCCATTCTAGCTACTGTCCTGCTACTACCCAGAGGACTCTCTCCAACCCCATTCTAGCTACTGTCCTGCTACTACCCAGAGGACTCTCTCCAACCCCATTCTAGCTAGCTACTGTTGTGGTTGCAGATGTAACACATAGACAAATGCATAAGATATATGGAATAGTTGAACACTAAAAACAGACTACATGAAGGAAAGGTGACATAGCTGCCAGGATAGCTGGACATACCAAGGCCAGAGGGATATAACAAAGGAGGGGGTCAGTCAAATGACTAACTGATGACCAATAGACATAGTTTGCATATTTTTAGGACGTAGAGATGCAGAAGGAATGACAGAGAAGACACATAGTCTGTTGCTCTGAGGTAAAGGCACACATGCAGAGGGACACATAGAGTTAATTACAGAGCCAAAGCATAGGGCTGTAAAATAAGAGGAATGTATAGTATTTTTAGTATAGCTGGACACGCTAGAAACTGAGGAGACACATAGTCTGCTGATCTTAGATAATTCACAAACAAAAGAATGCATTTAGTTAAGTGCAGGAACAAAGCAAAGGTCTTGTCATCATTTATAATCTGACGGAAAGCAGGTATGAGCATTATTGAGCTGAACAAGCAGGGCGCACAGATTGGAATGTAACGTAATTTACATATGGGATGGGCTCATATGTGGATCAATACTGGGGCCAGGGCTCTGGAAAAAAGGGTGTGTTCTGTGGGTCCCTTTGGGTCCTGCGGAGCTCTCCGGCTTTCTGATACGAGGGTGTATTAAAAGTCTATCATTGAATTCAAAAGTTCTCTGGTCGTGTCATGTTTTTGAATCGATTGGCCACTACACTGTCCTGCTACTACCCAGAGGACTCTCTCCCACCCCATTCTAGCTAGCTACTGTCCTGCTACTACCCAGAGGACTCTCTCACACACCATTCTAGCTAGCTACTGTCCTGCTACTACCCAGAGGACTCTCGCCAACCCCATTCTAGCTAGCTACTGTCCTGCTACTACCCAGAGGACTCTGTCCCACCCCATTCTAGCTACTGTCCTGCAACTACCCAGAGGACTCTCTCCCACCCCATTCTAGCTAGCTACTGTCCTGCTTCTACCCAGAGGACTCTGTCCCACCCCATTCTAGCTACTGTCCTGCTACTACCCAGAGGACTCTGTCCCACCCCATTCTAGCTACTGTCCTGCTACTACCCAGAGGACTCTCTCCAACCCCATTCTAGCTAGCTACTGTCCTGCTACTACCCAGAGGACTCTCTCCCACACCATTCTAGCTACTGTCCTGCTACTACCCAGAGGACTCTCTCCAACCCCATTCTAGCTAGCTACTGTCCTGCTACTTCCCAGAGGACTCTCCCACCCCATTCTAGCTAGCTACTGTCCTGCTACTACCCAGAGGACTCTCTCCAACCCCATTCTAGCTAGCTACTGTCCTGCTACTTCCCAGAGGACTCTCCCACCCCATTCCAGCTAGCTACTGTCCTGCTACTACCCAGAGGACTCTGTCCCACCCCATTCTAGCTACTGTCCTGCTACTACCCAGAGGACTCTCTCCCACCCCATTCCAGCTAGCTACTGTGTCCTGCTACTACCCAGAGGACTCTCTCCCACACCATTCTAGCTACTGTCCTGCTACTACCCAGAGGACTCTGTCCCACCCCATTCTAGCTACTGTCCTGCTACTACCCAGAGGACTCTGTCCCACCCCATTCTAGCTACTGTCCTGCTACTTCCCAGAGGACTCTCTCCCACCCCATTCTAGCTACTGTCCTGCTACTTCCCAGAGGACTCTCTCCCACCCCATTCTAGCTACTGTCCTGCTACTTCTCAGAGGACTCTCTCCCACCCCATTCTAGCTAGCTACTGTCCTGCTACTACCCAGAGGACTCTGTCCCACCCCATTCTAACTACTGTCCTGCTACTACCCAGAGGACTCTGTCCCACCCCATTCTAGCTACTGTCCTGCTTCTACCCAGAGGACTCTGTCCCACCCCATTCTAGCTACTGTCCTGCTACTACCCAGAGGACTCTGTCCCACCCCATTCTAGCTACTGTCCTGCTACTACCCAGAGGACTCTCTCCAACCCCATTCTAGCTAGCTACTGTCCTGCTACTACCCAGAGGACTCTCTCCACACCATTCTAGCTACTGTCCTGCTACTACCCAGAGGACTCTCTCCAACCCCATTCTAGCTAGCTACTGTCCTGCTACTTCCCAGAGGACTCTCCCACCCCATTCTAGCTAGCTACTGTCCTGCTACTACCCAGAGGACTCTCTCCAACCCCATTCTAGCTAGCTACTGTCCTGCTACTTCCCAGAGGACTCTCCCACCCCATTCCAGCTAGCTACTGTCCTGCTACTACCCAGAGGACTCTGTCCCACCCCATTCTAGCTACTGTCCTGCTACTACCCAGAGGACTCTCTCCCACCCCATTCCAGCTAGCTACTGTGTCCTGCTACTACCCAGAGGACTCTCTCCCACACCATTCTAGCTACTGTCCTGCTACTACCCAGAGGACTCTGTCCCACCCCATTCTAGCTACTGTCCTGCTACTACCCAGAGGACTCTGTCCCACCCCATTCTAGCTACTGTCCTGCTACTTCCCAGAGGACTCTCTCCCACCCCATTCTAGCTACTGTCCTGCTACTTCCCAGAGGACTCTCTCCCACCCCATTCTAGCTACTGTCCTGCTACTTCTCAGAGGACTCTCTCCCACCCCATTCTAGCTAGCTACTGTCCTGCTACTACCCAGAGGACTCTGTCCCATTCTAACTACTGTCCTGCTACTACCCAGAGGACTCTGTCCCACCCCATTCTAGCTACTGTCCTGCTACTACCCAGAGGACTCTGTCCCACCCCATTCTAGCTACTGTCCTGCTACTACCCAGAGGACTCTCTCCAACCCCATTCTAGCTAGCTACTGTCCTGCTACTACCCAGAGGACTCTCTCCCACCCCATTCTAGCTAGCTACTGTCCTGCTACTACCCAGAGGACTCTCTCCCACCCCATTCCAGCTAGCTACTGTCCTGCTACTACCCAGAGGACTCTGTCCCACCCCATTCTAGCTACTGTCCTGCTACTTCCCAGAGGATTCTCTCCCACCCCATTCCAGCTAGCTACTGTCCTGCTACTACCCAGAGGGCTCTGTCCCACCCCATTCTAGCTACTTTCCTGCTACTACCCAGAGGACTCTCTCCCACACCATTCTAGCTAGCTACTGTCCTGCTACTACCCAGAGGACTCTCTCCAACCCCATTCTAGCTAGCTACTGTCCTGCTACTACCCAGAGGACTCTCTCTCACCCCATTCTAGCTAGCTACTGTCCTGCTACTACCCAGAGGACTCTCTCCCACACCATTCTAGCTAGCTACTGTCCTGCTACTACCCAGAGGACTCTCTCCAACCCCATTCTAGCTACTGTCCTGCTACTACCCAGAGGACTCTGTCCCACCCCATTCTAGCTACTGTCCTGCTACTACCCAGAGGACTCTCTCCAACCCCATTCTAGCTAGCTACTGTCATGCTACTACCCAGAGGACTCTCTCCCACCCCTTTCTAGCTAGCTACTGTCCTGCTACTACCCAGAGGACTCTCTCCCACCCCATTCCAGCTAGCTACTGTCCTGCTACTACCCAGAGGACTCTGTCCCACCCCATTCTAGCTACTGTCCTGCTACTTCCCAGAGGACTCTCTCCCACCCAATTCCAGCTAGCTACTGTCCTGCTACTACCCAGAGGGCTCTGTCCCACCCCATTCTAGCTACTTTCCTGCTACTACCCAGAGGACTCTCTCCCACCCCATTCTAGCTAGCTACTGTCCTGCTACTACCCAGAGGACTCTCTCCAACCCCATTCTAGCTAGCTACTGTCCTGCTACTACCCAGAGGACTCTCTCTCACCCCATTCTAGCTAGCTACTGTCCTGCTACTACCCAGAGGACGCTCTCCCACACCATTCTAGCTAGCTACTGTCCTGCTACTACCCAGAGGACTCTCTCCAACCCCATTCTAGCTACTGTCCTGCTACTACCCAGAGGACTCTCTCCCACCCCATTATAGCTAGCTACTGTCCTGCTACTACCCAGATGACTCATTCCCACCCCATTCTAGCTAGCTACTGTCCTGCTACTACCCAGAGGACTCATTCCCAGCCCATTCTAGCTACTGTCCTGCTACTACCCAGAGGACTCATTCCCACCCCATTATAGCTAGCTACTGTCCTGCTACTACCCAGATGACTCATTCCAACCCCATTCTAGCTAGCTACTGTCCTGCTACTACCCAGAGGACTCTCTCCCACACTATTCCAGCTAGCTACTGTCCTGCTACTACCCAGATGACTCTGTCCCACCCCATTCCAGCTAGCTACTGTCCTGCTACTACCCAGAGGACTCTGTCCCACCCCATTCTAGCTACTGTCCTGCTACTTCCCAGAGGACTCTCTCCCACCCCATTCTAGCTACTTCTCAGAGGACTCTCTCCCACCCCATTCTAGCTAGCTACTGTCCTGCTACTACCCAGAGGACTCTGTCCCACCCCATTCTAGCTACTGTCCTGCTACTACCCAGAGGACTCTCTCCCATCCCATTCTAGCTACTGTCCTGCTACTACCCAGAGGACTCATTCCCACCCCATTCTAGCTACTGTCCTGCTACTACCCCAGATGACTCATTCCCACCCCATTCTAGATACTGTCCTGCTACTACCCAGAGGACTCATTCCCACCCCATTCTAGCTAGCTACTGTCCTGCTACTACCTAGAGGACTCATTCCCACCCCATTCTAGCTAGCTACTGTCCTGCTACCCAGAGGACTCTACTGTACCACTACTACCCAGAGGACTCTACTGTACCACTACTACCCAGAGGACTCTACTGTACCACTACTACCCAGAGGACTCTACTGTACCACTACTACCCAGAGGACTCTACTGTACCACTACTACCCAGAGGACTCTACTGTACCACTACTACCCAGAGGACTCTACTGTACCACTACTACCCAGAGGACTCTACTGTACCACTACTACCCAGAGGACTCTACTGTACCACTACTACCCAGAGGACTCTACTGTACCACTACTACCCAGAGGACTCATTCCCACCCCATTCTAGCTACTGTCCTGCTACTACCCAGAGGACTCATTCCCACCCCATTCTAGCGACTGTCCTGCTACTACCCAGAGGACTCTCTCCCACCCCATTCTAGCTAGCTACTGTCCTGCTACTACCCAGATGACTCATTCCCACCCCATTCTAGCTAGCTACTGTCCTGCTACTACCCAGATGACTCATTCCCACCCCATTCTAGCTACTGTCCTGCTACTACCCAGAGGACTCTCTCCCACACCATTCCAGCTAGCTACTGTCCTGCTACTACCCAGAGGACTCTGTCCCACCCCATTCCAGCTAGCTACTGTCCTGCTACTACCCAGAGGACTCTGTCCCACCCCATTCTAGCTACTGTCCTGCTACTTCCCAGAGGACTCTCTCCCACCCCATTCTAGCTACTGTCCTGCTACTTCCCAGAGGACTCTCTCCCATCCCATTCTAGCTACTGTCCTGCTACTTCCCAGAGGATTCTCTCCCACCCCATTCCAGCTAGCTACTGTCCTGCTACTACCCAGAGGGCTCTGTCCCACCCCATTCTAGCTACTTTCCTGCTACTACCCAGAGGACTCTCTCCCACACCATTCTAGCTAGCTACTGTCCTGCTACTACCCAGAGGACTCTCTCCAACCCCATTCTAGCTAGCTACTGTCCTGCTACTACCCAGAGGACTCTCTCTCACCCCATTCTAGCTAGCTACTGTCCTGCTACTACCCAGAGGACTCTCTCCCACACCATTCTAGCTAGCTACTGTCCTGCTACTACCCAGAGGACTCTCTCCAACCCCATTCTAGCTACTGTCCTGCTACTACCCAGAGGACTCTCCCACCCCACTAGCTACTGTCCACTACCCAGAGGACTCTCTCCAACCCCATTCTAGCTAGCTACTGTCATGCTACTACCCAGAGGACTCTTTCCACCCCTTTCTAGCTAGCTACTGTCCTGCTACTACCCAGAGGACTCTCTCCCACCCCATTCCAGCTAGCTACTGTCCTGTTACTACCCAGAGGACTCTGTCCCACCCCATTCTAGCTACTGTCCTGCTACTTCCCAGAGGACTCTCTCCCCACCCAATTCCAGCTAGCTACTGTCCTGCTACTACCCAGAGGGCTCTGTCCCACCCCATTCTAGCTACTTTCCTGCTACTACCCAGAGGACTCTCTCCCACCCCATTCTAGCTAGCTACTGTCCTGCTACTACCCAGAGGACTCTCTCCAACCCCATTCTAGCTAGCTACTGTCCTGCTACTACCCAGAGGACTCTCTCTCACCCCATTCTAGCTAGCTACTGTCCTGCTACTACCCAGAGGACGCTCTCCCACACCATTCTAGCTAGCTACTGTCCTGCTACTACCCAGAGGACTCTCTCCAACCCCATTCTAGCTACTGTCCTGCTACTACCCAGAGGACTCTCTCCCACCCCATTATAGCTAGCTACTGTCCTGCTACTACCCAGATGACTCATTCCCACCCCATTCTAGCTAGCTACTGTCCTGCTACTACCCAGAGGACTCATTCCCAGCCCATTCTAGCTACTGTCCTGCTACTACCCAGAGGACCTATTCCCACCCCATTATAGCTAGCTACTGTCCTGCTACTACCCAGATGACTCATTCCAACCCCATTCTAGCTAGCTACTGTCCTGCTACTACCCAGAGGACTCTCTCCCACACTATTCCAGCTAGCTACTGTCCTGCTACTACCCAGATGACTCTGTCCCACCCCATTCCAGCTAGCTACTGTCCTGCTACTACCCAGAGGACTCTGTCCCACCCCATTCTAGCTACTGTCCTGCTACTTCCCAGAGGACTCTCTCCCACCCCATTCTAGCTACTGTCCTGCTACTTCCCAGAGGACTCTCTCCCACCCCATTCTAGCTACTGTTCTACCCAGAGGACTCCTCCCACCCCATTCTCTAGCTACTGTCCTGCTACTACCCAGATGACTCTGTCCACCCCATTCTAGCTACTGTCCTGCTACTACCCAGAGGACTCTCCCATCCCATTCTAGCTACTGTCCTGCTACTACCCAGAGGACTCATTCCCACCCCATCTCTAGCTACTGTCCTGCTACCCCAGATGACTCATTCCACCCCATTCTAGATACTGTCCACTACTACCCAGAGGACTCATTACCCACCCCATTCTAGCTAGCTACTGTCCTGCTACTACCTAGAGGACTCATTCCACCCCATTCTAGCTGTACTGTCCTGCTACCCAGAGGACTCTACTGTACCACTACTACCCAGAGGACTCTACTGTACCACTACTACCCAGAGGACTCTACTGTACCACTACTACCCAGAGGACTCTACTGTACCACTACTACCCAGAGGACTCTACTGTACCACTACTACCCAGAGGACTCTACTGTACCACTACTACCCAGAGGACTCTACTGTACCACTACTACCCATTCTAGCTACTGTACCACTACTACCCAGAGGACTCTACTGTACCACTACTACCCAGAGACTCTACTGTACCACTACTACCCAGAGACTCATTCCCACCCCATTAGCTAGCTACTGTCCTGCTACTACCCAGAGGACTCATTCCCACCCCATTCTAGCGACTGTCCTGCTAC